>NC_138577.1:38139985-38327485 GCF_964289735.1 Phaethon aethereus | reverse complement strand
ATGAGATGAAATGAATCAAACCCAAAAGGCTTGTATTTTGAAAACTATTCAAAGTGGTTTTGTTCTGTTCTTTTTTACTGTGTAGTCTGAGCATAGATCTAACTAAAATGTCTTCCAAACATGCCTAATCTCTCTGATCAGAGAAAAGGTATGTGAGAGCTGCTGAATACACACATACTAAGATATAAATAGAAATTTACTCTAAAGCAGATTCAAATTCTTCATCACACACACTACCAGAACAGTCAAAATAAAATCAAGCAGAAGTTTGCCCTCACCAGCACAAGTGCCACACTGTCTCGATTAAGATTACAACATTAAAAAAGGCTTTCTTGAAAGCCTTCATGAAAGAAAACTGAGAAATTCTTGCCAATAAAGCCAATAATATAAAACTAATTTTTGACTGGTTATTATGAAATTTCAACAGCAAGAAAAGTTCAAATCCAGGAAAAAGTATGTGCTAACATATGCAACACTGATGTATAATGTGCCTGGCTAGTGAAAGTCTGCAGAAGATATATTAGTGCTGTCAACTGACTTAATATGTCCTGCAGGATGAACTAGCAGCGAGGCACAAATTGGAACATGCACAAGAAATCAGTACTTTGCAGTACAATGCAATTGTCATTTAAACCAACTTCTTTTTTTTAGGAAGGATTGTTTTAAAAAATGGTAACAGGAAAACTAGTAGATGCCTACATTGCTTTGGTGTCCTGTTGATTCAGCTTCTAGTCCAAATTCATCGTATTCTACTGATGTTGCAGTCAAGAGACAGCAGAATGAGTTAGGAGGTTCTCTTAACCACATTTAACTTTACAAACAACCAGGATTCTGGTTATCTAACAGGTCACAGACATAATGACAGGTAATCACTTCTTTTCCCTGCAGAAACCTCAGCTGTGTAACCACACAATAATCATTAACTTTCTAACATTGATGCAGGATACTAAAGTTGGTAATGGGAAATTTGGCTGTCATCAAAATGCAGCCAATAATGAGGTTTATGATACATTCCCAAAAGGCATACTATGGCCTTTCAACCAGAGCAAGACTGCATGTCAACAAAATATGGGATATTTGCCATAGCAGACTGGAAGAATGTCAGTCAAGGGAAAATACTAAGAATGTTAAGTACATAAGCATATAGTGCTTAACATCTTGGTTCTCCTACAAACCTAGCAACTATGGATGCTACCTATACTCATTTCCTTCCATGTGAGGCTGCTTCAGTAACACTAATCATTTGTCCCATCACAGCCTGGTTTAAGATTAATTTACTGAAAATTCAAGTTTCAAACACTGCATTTAGCTTACTATATTACATTCATTGTCATAAATTGTCTGCTTTTGCTTCCTACCACATCTTATCGACTAGCATTGGTAAATATCTGACCAAGCTTGTGACAGATCACATAAATGTTCAACTGATGCATTTCTGCAGGTCAGACTGAACTAACAAAACACCAAATTCTCTGAATAATCATGACAAGTACACTCCTTCAAATACACTGAGAGCTGAGAGAGTACCAGAGAGTCTAAAAGGCTGGGATAGGATCAAAATGGAAATATAGCAGAAAGCCAACAGAGGCCATAGGAAAATAATCATTTGCACCCATGTTCACCATTAAGTAATTTAGGACCACTTCACATTTGTAGCCTAATTTACACTGAGCATACTGGTTAATGTATTTCAGCTTCAGATGCCACTAGAAGGAGACATAGAATAAATCAACAAAAGTAATTCTAACAATTCACACACACTGGATGTGATTAATTTAAAACATCCAAAGAAAATAAAGTATAAAGTTGAATCACCAATTGTAGTTTGTCACTAGCTTCCAAAATAGTCTTACTTTTAATCTCAGATATTTCCTAAAGTTCTTTTAAGAAGTAAACAAAATTGATCAGAGTGAAATTGTCTACTTGGATTTGAAATGGATTTCAGCAAAGCTCCACACTAGGAGGTCTTAAAGAAACCCAACTGCTGTATTTTAAGGGGAGAAAAAAAATCTTACAGTTAAAGAATTGCTTTAACTATAAGAAGTAATGGCAATAAATGCTTAGTTTACTCAGTGGGAAAGAGTCACTTGTGGTGTCCCACATGTTCAAAAAATATAGAAAGGTAGGAGGCTAGTGTAGTAAATTTTTCTAATACTACTAAGCTATTCAGGAAAATAAAGACACAAGCCAATCCCAAATATTTACACTAAATCCACATGGGATACAGTGTGACTATATACTAAACTGCCATACAATACCCAGGTTAGACAATAGAGGTGTTGCACATGGAGGAAAGCATTCTAACATCAGTTCACAAAGACAATAAAAGCCTCCTTAACCTCAGGAAATATAATCCAGAGATATTACTAAAGATTTTATGACAAAAAAATTAAATAGTCTGACAAAATAAACTGCAAAAAACTCTTCAGAGCAATACAAGATTATGAAAGTAGAATGATGTATTCAGAAATACAGTCTGAACATCCAAAAACCATGATCCAAAGCTGTATTTAGAACAGAAACAGCTTGAGACTAATGTTATATTTATAATGTTTCAAAAAATCCACCAAAATCTGCTAAAAGAAAAAAACCCAATTATTATTTCTAAGATTCAGAAAAAGGTCAAGAATGGATCAAGAGGTAAACATTCTACAAGAAATACTTAAAGGAATGTATTTTATCACCTGTGAAACAAAATTATTAAATCATTAAATTGAGGGGAACTTTAAAAATCATACAAAATACGGGTTAAGAATTTTATGATAAACACTTAAGTAACACCCTGGATAAAGTTAGAACATTAACTTTGGAATGACCATCATGAACACATCAAGGAGATACTGCATTCTGTGATTTTTCTGTTTTACATCACATTGCTACTTACACAAACTTTGAGGAATTAAACACTATGGGGTTTTTTAATATTAAAGTTCCTTCAGGCTCATGAATATAACCCTTGATTACAGATCTACCTTACATACCCACACTAAAAGAAGTTTTGCATTTAACAAACATTATTACCATAACTATTTTCCCTTCTTTGCTTAATCAAGGGAAAATGCTAGTAAAATTGAAATGCATAAGCATACCTCATTGACAAATCTATGGAAGAAACTAAGCAACAGTTTACGAAACCATTGTAGATGGGTCATTTCAAAGGATTTCAAATTCACTTGAAGTCATAAATTGGCCTTTGGAAAATGTTTGGGGTAACATGTAAGATCTGGCACACTTGTAAAGTTGGAGGCCTGTTAGAGAGTGACAGTTTTATTTTAATACATCCAAATAGCACATTAAACCTTAGAAATTTTTAGCCAAATATGTCATCCCGCTCTTTAGACCTATAATCTAAAGTTTAGTTGCATGGTCAGGAACAATTAAACAAATCAGGACCAATACATTTAATTTTCACATAGGAAATGTAGAAACCACACAATTTTTTCAAGAAATTTGTTTCCAGGAAAAAAGTCACTTTCGTTTTATTTTTATTCTTGGTGTCTTTGTTAGAGAACTTAAATAATGAGTCTTCTTGAATAATGACACCGTTACTCAGGCTTTTTCCCAGGACAGATTTCATTGTGAAGTACCTTCTATTAGCAACAGCAAAAGTAATTACACTACTGCAGCAGCATAGCTGCACAGTTTTTCTTAAAAAACAAAACAAACCTGCGATTTCCTTTAAAACTGCCTGGTACAGAAGCTTAATTTTAAACAAGAAGAAACAACTGTTATTATTCTAGAAGTGGACTCACCTGTATTTCACATTTTGGGCAAGAATTCTGATGTACTGCATTTAAAGCATCACAAGCCTGCTGCAGTTGCTCTTGTAAATGACAAATCTTTTGATCTTTTCCAAGTAACTGATCCTGAAGAGAGGCACAGCTTCTCTGCAGTTGAATTTCACTTGTTTTTACAGTTTCAAAACATAAAGTCAATTCGTTATAAAGCTACAAGAGGGGAAAAGAGAAATAACAGGATTAAAAATAACTTCAATGCAGCTAGCCATATAAATACAGGAGGAAAGAATGTAAAATTTAAGTAAATTGCCTACAGAGATCACCCTCTCTTTTTTACATTTAGACAGTTCTTTCACACTTCTTGTCTTCTGCCTCCTGTCATGCTCTATGTATTTGAAAATAGTGATTGTAACAATCACTGAAACTTTTATGTTTGAAAGAAGTTTTTCCAGAAAAATACAACTTACATTAGAATGTTATCAGTTTCAGTTGCTTCTTATGAACAGAAATGGACAACTAAAAATCAGGATTTATTTTACTACTTGAGCAGACTATATAAAATATAGAGAATACAAAAAAAAAAAACCCAAAAAATCACCTTATTGAGAAGGGGTAAAAAATTGAAACATCTGTCCTGGGAATGAAATTAAAGGGGCAATACCAAGTACCATCCTTGTCTTTTACAGACTAGTTTTATCTTTTAAAACTAACATTTTTAATATAGCTTAGATAGCAATACAGTGAATCCACTAATGCCTACTGCATTTTGTATGAAGTGTAAAATGACTGTTTAAATAATTATTTTATGGGAATTTTTTTTACATTAACTATAAAACCCAGAGATGGTATTAGAAGTTCTTATCCCTGGCTGTTGCTGAAACCAGGATATTGTATATATTCTGCAATCGCTTTAGAAGAGATCCCAGACAGACTAAGAATTTCTAGAACTACACCTAACTAGCAGTAGATGCCACCTAACTGACAAAAAACTTAATTTTGCAAGAATAAGAGAACTTAACAACCACCCCATCCATCCATTTTTATCCTTCTTTTTCAATATAAACATATGAAAACTGTTTAAAACAATATCAGCTTTTTATTTTAAAAATATAAAAACACGTTTGAAAAATAAACCCATAGTTAAATAAACAACAGTATAGATTCTGAAGGAAATACATGACTCTACAGCTTTACAACCTAAGCATACATTCCTCTCCCTCTCCATTTCAGTCCTTCATTCCTTTGATTGTCTTTTTTCTCAAAATAAACAATATTCCCTCCAACTATTTATTCTACCGTAAAATAATCTGGAGAAGGTATGTACTTCTACAGCTGACAGTTTTCTTTGGAAAATCCATTTCTGCCATTCCATCCAAAAGAAACTAATCAAATATAAAAATCAGAATTTCCAAATCTGTCAATAATGTTTGTAAGTACAAGGAACTGATATAAGTCATTTTACTTGTACAAACATTATTCTATTCTTCACCTTACCCTTTGTCTTGTCAGCTTTACTTAAACAATACACTTCTTTCTCCCTTTCATGTACTTACATCACTTAGAAGTTAAAGCCTTGAAAAACAAACAGAACTTTTAGATTTGGAAACAGTCTACCTAACACTTTGTAAGAAATTTAGAAACAATACCATCCCTTCGTTTCCTTCTTCCTATCATTTTCTACTCCCCTGGGCTCTCAAACCCCACTTAGGACAAACCACTTCTTGCCTATTTCCAAACCAGATCAGAGATCATGTCTCTCAGGCCAAATTAATTCAAAGTCTAGAGAGACTGATATTTCAAATGAGACTGAAATTTTTGTGCCTACTGAATGTTTCTTGCATAGTTAAGAAAGCTTACCTCATCTCTAGAAATGCAAGTTCAAGAATAGCGAGTTTCTTATGGAAATCAGTAAGTATCTCACCGGAAAATAAACAGTTCATTTATCAAAAACATGCATTTTTAGATAATGTCCTTCCAAACAAACAGAACACCCAGACACAGTTACTTCCAGCTATAACTATAGAAGCTCATTAGCTAGATCATAGCAGTATGACAATTTGCTGGTTTTATAACTAGCAGCACTTAAGTGGTCGTAATTATAGTATCTGAACAGTAACATCCTAGTAAGATGAATGGAGAACATGAAAAATATGATGCTTTTTTCTAGTTGGCAGCCACATCCCCTAGTGTAGTTAATGGGTATTTTTGGTAGTCAGTATTTGTCAGGACAAGACAAATAGTATGTCTTTTACTTGCATAAACTTTTCCAAACTTCCCTGCTTGGAAAACAGCAATAACAAAACACATGTATTTCAAGTATAAAATTAGCAAAAAGCTATGTGTAAAAAACACATTCACAACATTCACCTTTTAACACTGAGGTTTATACGTGTTTTTAAACAGCACCAATGTACTAATTTATAAGACTCAGATTTTTTTTTTTTTTAAGGTATTTAACATCAGGACATTTCAAAATGAAAATTGTCTGTATGAAAAGAAATAGTTTTATCTACTGTCTAGAGATAACTGGAACAGCTTCCAAATTTTCATTTGGCTTCCTATCTTTTCATTTATGGCCATGCACCGTTTTGTGGGTTAAATACATGCTTGATGTCTATATGGGATTATTTTGGGATTTTCTGCTCATTTCTGACCCTGTTTTAGAACAGGCACCATATTTAATCACACTGCAGTAAGGACATTCCAGAACATACAGAATTGCACAATGCTGTGCAACAGCTCTACCATTAATAAAGATACAGAAAGTCAGGCATAGAGACATAAGACGTAAAATGGAGATCAGAGGACTACAGATGGAACGCTGAGTAGAAAATCCAAAAGGAAAATATTAAAATAATTCTTTATATATTTTATGACATTTGGTAGTTGGAAAAATAAAAGGCAACAGACAGTGACACAAGACTGTGCTCTGCAAAAACTGTTGCACTGACTGCATTTTGAGATTTTCTTTCTAATGTCTTGGAGCTGTCCCTTGTCTGACAGACAACATAGACTGTTACAGGTGAAGGTAGTTAAAAACAAATTAAAAAAGATTAAAAGTTTCTGAAATCAGTACATTGTAATAAATTTAGTCTATATGACACAAGATCATTATTTATCAGTCAGGAAGGAAAAGCAACTTATCTGAATTAGAAAAAGTAAAGTATACCATATTTCTCAGCTACCCTAACAATTTCCTACATTTATTTAACCGATTTTATCAGAAACTACTTTTTGCTAGATCTTTGAAGAGTTACTTATAACAGAAAACTTCATTAGAACAATAGGTGTGTTTAATGTCATCAAGTAACCTAAAAATGCCAGACCAAAGCTAGGACTTCCACAAAAACCAAAAGATGTGACTCTAAAGCCTGCCCACATGTGACAGAAAATATTTAACAGCCTGATAATGGTGGGGTGAGGTAAAGTACTGACATACATTAAATATGTGTGATGGCAAAATTCAGTTAGGTCACTCCAAGAAAAGCTGAGGAATTCCAACAAAACCTAGTAAAACTAAATAATTAATCCATTCTCTCTGTGGTATTGTATCTTAGCCAGAATCATAGTGAAACCAGAAAAAAACAATGCACAGTGAAACAGTTGACACAAATGACCAAGACTAACATTATACAAGTGTGCAGGATTTATTTTAAACTAGGTTTAGACTACTCGTGTGTACTGAATGCCAATTAATAGCTGGGACACATTTTCCAGTTCCAAAATAATTTCCAGTTCCATAATCCAAAAGGCATTTAGTTAATGCTCTCATAGACTTTTCCATGTTATCACCAAAGCACAGAAAGCAGGGACATCCAGGAGTTTTCCTTCAAAAGTATACTCCTGTGAGGAACTAACACTAAGGTGTGTTAAATTAAAATGCAACAGCAGACAATTATCTACACTGGGTGTAAAACAGATATTCTTCTACATTAACTGTTTTATCTAAATACTCACACCCTAAAAAACAGTGTATTGTAGAGACCTGAGCAAATGAACCTGAACATACAGTAATAGTGAACATACAGTAATGACACAAATGAAAAGCAGTTTAAGTTAAGACACAATAAAACTATAATGGAAACTATTACAGCAGCATCGCAGAAATCGTGTTACAAGATCATGCTGTTTATGAGAATTTGAAAACAACAAGGGCAGAAATCAGCTGGAGAAGCTCTACAGTGAAACTGAAGAGGCACTCCAGACAGACTATACAGACCATGTTCATGGTGTTTAGTTTTAAAATGGAAAAGCAGAGGTAGAGTGATTTTTTAAGATGAGAGACCACGAAGCTTACCTACAATACAAGAGAAAAACGTCAGACACAAGTGAGAGAAGAAAAATGAAAAAAAGTACAGAATGGATGTAAGTAACATCAGAAAACATTCAAGCACGAGTCACTAGTATAAGCTACAAGAGAAGTCATCCTTTTCTCAGCTTTATGGTACTATATAATTGCAAATGCTCTGGTTGTTTTGGAAATCATAGAAAATTGATAACTTTACCAATATACCTTCTCAAAAATAACAGAAAAAGGACATTTCAGTCTTTTTGATCAGTGTTTTTACTGCAAAAATTCAAACTGATGAGTCTATTTCCTTCAATGAATCCAGTATTTCCTGTTTCATGACTGACTTCCCCACCAGCATTAATGTAGCTTTCCAGTGTTCATCCATCTAATCAGTTTTGTGCCGCTCCTTGTGTTGATATGGATAACTAATTGTGGAGTTTGTGAACTGCTTTTTTGAATATATAAAAATTTTGACACATTTCTCTCAGAAAGACAGTGTTTATCAGCACTAACTTCTCTGTGAAATGCTACCAAAACCTATTTACATTTCTTCTCTCTATATAGTGTACTGTCAGAGAACATTCAGCAGGCTCGTGAAGAACACCAGTCCTAGTTAAAACAGAAAAATATTAATAACTCATACTGCAAAGGTTATTGTTTAAAATCCGCCATTGTAGGACCAATCTGATTAAATTCAGATATATTTAAATCTTATAATTCTAACTCAGATCAAAATTGACATTTCTTACAAACATATTTAAGGAAGCTTAGTCTTAAGATTTTTCTTCCTTTCTTGATGTACAGCTCCCCTTGCACTGTCTCACCAGTTTACGTAATTTCTTTCATCTATTGCTCTCAGATTGTAAAAAAATACATCATTGTTGCCAGAAACATTAAGACAATGGTTTGGAAACATTAGTGACAGATTTAGAATTATAAATTATTTATTTTTTTCCCCCCCAAATACTTAAGCATTCTGCAGATAACAATCTACATCATTATGCACAGGAACTATAGCACACCGAGTATCAGTACAGGGTTTTTCAAGCATGAAAATCATCGCCGGCAAGTGCAGAGTTTAACATCACCCTGAGAGAACCAGTCTACTCAGGATTTCTTCAACTTTAACCTATGGGCACATCTGATGCCAAATCTACTTGTTAATATGTGACCAACTGTATTGCTGGTTGGTATGCAAGACTAACCTAATTAACACACTACCCAAAAATAGAAAACAGTATCAGAGCTTCAACTAAAGTGTGAGATAATATTTATTAAAGATACAAATTTCTCACACCTTTCACAGACAGAGTGGACTAAAAAAATGGTGATGCACTTATTACTGATGTGGACTTCAGTATATTTCACTGGATAATTAGTCTCTTTCATGTCTTATCATGTGTGAAAGAACTTAGGTTTTCATTCCAATTTGAGGGAGAACCTGCATTGTTACTAACATTTACACATCTATATGATTTTAGTTTTCATTTTGTGAATTTAATGCTGCTTACATAAAAATAAACACATATATGTGGTTTTTAACAATGCTTAAAGGTTGCTGCAGTCACAAAAAGGATTGTAAGTGGTAAATTTTAACCTTAGGCTGACAAAGCCAGTAACTTGACATTCTGATTACAATTTCTCAGGCTTGAAGGAAAGCAAACTATCTTCTCACACTGACACCATGAGAATGACTAGGAAAGGCAACTGCAGAATTAACCACAACACCCGAACATGTATCTGACATTATCCTATTTTTATACACTTTCTGGTGCACTTGATGCAGACTTCTGCAATGCCTCATAATAGAAAACTCTTACTGTGTTTTCTAATTATGCCAAAAATCTAACTATTGAGCAATGCTTTTCTTCATGACAGACATGAACTGTACCACTATCCACAGTATTCTCTATTTGTTGTTCAAGGAGCTGAGTTCCAGGACACGAATTACAATTTCCTATTTAATGACAAATAACAGTATTTCCACTCCACTAAAAGGGCCTTCCACTAAGAGATTTTTCATCAGTATGATTAACAAGGAACCTAAAGGCCACATCAGATCAAGGGAAAGTACCGCATTATAAAAACAAAGGCCCTAAATTGTAAATTTCAGAAAACTGTGATAAGCTGGCTAAGGAGTTTAGAATCTCTTCTTGTCTTATTATCCCGAGTATTGATTGAAGTCTTTCCACCTTGAAATTGTTGGTGAGGACAAATCTATTGAGTTTCATTAAATCCAGCACAGGAATGAAGTCCCTAGAGCATTTGGGACCACTATAACAGATGCTATACATTTTACAAAAACATTCCCTATCCTTGAGAATGAGAACTACAGCTGCAATATGAAATAGATATCAATTTGTTTCCATAAATGCGCTAACGTAAAGGAGTTATTGTAGAACAGAGCACCCTTAAAATTTGTACTTAAAGGAAAAAAAAGGTAGCAGTATGTCAACTCAATGCAACTTGATAAAACAGATTACAGATCTTCACGTGTGCATGCTGCCCAGTACTGCTAGACATGGAAGAGAATTTGTGGTCCTCAGTGGATTTACACATAATCCAGTGCAAGTTCATGACCTTGATCTGGTTTATCAGAAATGTTTTTTCTTTTACACAGGTCTACTGTTTCATGCTACACATTAACATCAGCAGAGAGAGGTTCTTCCTAAATGGTAGACTGTTAAGATGAGCTTGGAACATGTGAGCCAACCACATTGTCTGAGCTATAGCTTGTACTGCCTATCTGACCACTAGCAGAGAGGTCATTGATCTTGCTGTAAGGGACAATATATCATAGGATGTACACACTGATAGGCTGAATGCCATTTGGAGCAGTAGGAAAATATTCCTTTGTGAATATGTCTATGGAATAGCTGACACATCCTTATCTAGCTGGTGCAGCCTGCATATTATTAATGCATGGAAAACAAACACAACACACTTTTGTCTGAAATAGTTTGCCTTTCTCATTCAAGGGAAAAATAGTCATTTGTATTCTTTTTACAGATGCTGAGCTTTCCAAAGGCCTGCTGTGACTTCAGTAGGACTGTGTACCTTGTGATTTGGAAAACACATGTTACTCTGAAGTGATTACAGTTGGGTATTTTATACAGTTCTTCTAATCAGAAGTATAGAACAGGATTGTCATGATACAGGAACTCCTCTTTCTCCTCCAAAGTTATCTCAACTCAATTTACCACAAACATTATTAGATCTATTCCACTCTGACTTAGGAAACTTAACTTCTTTTTTAAGCTTTTTTAAAATGGATCATTTGTTTTTTAACATATTTTTATGAAAAACTTAAAGAACATTTTTTCAGCTGCATTAGACATTTTGGTATTTTACAAAAAGACAGCTTATCAATTCCACAATAGTAACTAGTCAGAATATTTAAGTTGGCTTTTGCTGGTTTAACAGGCAAACCTTACTCCTCCATGTTGGAAAAATATTGAATTAACACCACCAGACCAGCAAATTTTAGGGTCATCTATGAGGTGAAGTATTTAGCAGCTATCAAAAAAAAAAGGGTTTATCTTCAAAACAACACTCTTCTTGTTCTTCTTGTATGATCAGCTAAGCAGAAGTCTCAAGTCCTGCTAATACAGACCAAGAACTGTGAAACAGCTTTCTGAAGCAATCCTGAAATTTGACCGAAGCCCAGTTTATAAGCAGCTTGCCCCAATAGCTGTATCAGTACACCCATCAATTTTCCATAATACATAAGTAATAGGATGGGTTAAACTCTTTCTCAAATTAAAGTAAGTAATACAGGAAAAATCACTATTATGCAAGGTAGAGAGACCTTTATAAAGAGTTTCATCATGCTTTAAAAGACTCATGAAAACCCAGTTTTAGTTTCTTTCATATGTTGTAGAACTAGTCTGGAATAGTATTGGGTTTTGGGGTTTTTTTAGTGACTCAAAGGATCGATTTAACATCTACAGAACCACTGACTGGAGACTGAAAAACGAAAGAAATAGCCACTCCTGATACCTACATTCTGGTTTTGTTTTTTTAAAAAATGATATAATTTACTTTGTCTTGCCCCAGATAGGTAGAACTCCTCCTGCCGTGGACAGGTTCTGAACAACTTTGATGGAAGTCTACCTGTACCTTGCCTGGGCTACTATTGTAGTGAATAAAAGACTTAATGTCTGTTGTCACTGCAGTCAATGATAAACTTGCGCAGAGTTAAGTACACACGAATTGGCTAGGCACTATGTGCTATAAAATGTTAACCAAACACATCTTTAGAAACTCAGTACTGAGTTTCTGGCTTGACTTAGGCCCAGATTCACAATTTTATCACAAACTGCATGCTCTAAGATGATAAAGAGAAACACCTATTTTTGAAAGATCACAGACAGTACACAATTTGCGAAAACAGTTCTAAGATTGCTAGAAGGTATGTTAAAGTTGTATTCTTCCTTGTCTTCTTCCTTCTCAATGTTTCTAAAAAGGAAGGAAATTTATCTTCTGTATTTCTTACAGACTGAAAAAAAAATCCATATAATTTGTTACACTCAAAAGGAGAAGTTCTGAGTAGTGCAGCTCTTCAGGGTTAGCATTTTTCCTGACATTCATAAAAAATACAAATCTGTTCTGTAAATATAAATACAGTTATTTTTTTTTAATTCCTATCCATTTAAAAAACTATTATGGCAAAAATTTTTCCAGTTAATTTTGATAGAGCGAGTTTGTTTGAGATTCACACAAATAACACTATTTAGAAGTGAAATTAATTTATTCTCCTAAATTATCAAAAACACATGGGAGAGTTTAATAATTGAAAGCTCCAGGAAAGGAAGAAGAAGAAAAACATATATAACACAAAGTTACATAAAGAAATTTATATGCTTGGCGATTCACTCCTACTTTTCTTCAAGTGCAACTAACGTTTATCAATTCAATGTAAGCAAGGGGCCATATATGGTGGGATGTAATTAGGCCACTAAACTCTGTTACTCTGTCAACCATATTTTGGTAACTATAAAGATCCAGAGATCTAAAGAATGAAACACTACACAGTGCTTTGATTAGTCTGTCCATTGATATTGTACAGATGGATATTAAAATGAACCTTGTGATCATAAAGCAGAATGACATACTTTTTGATATGATGTTGTTTCAGCTGTGTGAGCATCTTCTTGGTCTTTCAGTACTTTTTGTGTATCAGTATTGAGAGCCTGAAGCTGCTTTATCAGCTCAGCCTGCTGTGCTGCATGTTCAATGTTTTGTCTGTAAAGATTCTGCAGCTCCTGTAACTCCTTCCTGTGCAAAACAAGCAATAAAGAGAAATTAAGAAAAACAATGACCTCCACCATTAAACAATTGTGTTCAAATAATTTTGTTGTATATAATGAGCTTGCTATTTTCATTGATTTTTCTGTCAATTGCCTTATAAACCCTAGAAGTTACATGTAAAATATTTACTACATACTTTTGTGAAGTATCTACAAAACAGTTAAGTTTCAAAATGGAATGCCTTTCAATTTCCCTCTAATGCTCTAACTGTTCTAAAATAAATGGATTTTCCCTACTGCTTTCAACACTTTCTAATCAATATTCAGTTAACTCTTTAGCAGTAAGTGTCAAAATGTAAAATATTTAGAACACATGGTCTGTAAAATAAGTTTAATTTTTTTTTAATCTAGAACTATCAGAAAAAAGATAAAAGTTTTTCTTAACTTGCAGAGTATGTGTAAAACAAGTCTCTTTTCTGTAATGCATCTACTCCCTAGACACATGAAGTATGGTTTCTGATAAATTAGTTTTTGTTTGCAGGTACAGCATAAGCAAAGTAACAACCAAGTAACAACCATAAGCAAAGTAAGTAAACTTTGGTGTGTATTATTTAACACAACAATAAAAATTGTTATTGTTATGTTAAATAATACACACCTATAAACACAATAATAGGAATCGTGTTGTAATGCAACCATAGGATAGATCCTGTATAAGCAGTCTGCTTGAGAATTTTACTGTACTGCTGATAGACTTTATAAATTAAGGTGGAAATGAAGATCAGTAACTTTCACATATTCTAAACCATGATTAAAAACTTGGAATATTTTCTGTAACATATGTTAAAAGTTCAGATGACTCCATTAGTCCTTTTTTATGTATTTTCTCACTTAATTCCCTGTTTCATTCACAAGCACATTTCATACTAGTATTACATATAGATACTGAAATAAGTTTATCATTCCAACTAATTTTCTTCCTCAAAGAATTAATTTTCTCGGTGACATCCAACACGTATTCAACTTCTCTATGCCTAGAATTATCATTAACAACAAGAGTTATCATTACATTTTTATAACACTGCTGGAGATGTCCAGTCAAAGATTAGCATACAAAAGGTAAGCAGTAAGACCAACTTCATTGTGTTTTCCTGAGAAACGACAGAATGACAAAGAAACCATTTCAAGGGAACTTTCCAAAAAGCATTTCTTAATACCTGTGTCACTGCTTAATACATTGATCATTCACTAAAGGTACAATATCTGAATAATTGTGTAAAAAATTAAGTTACATGTACCACAAAAGCACAGTCACGACAACTTCATATTGTTAAAAAAACCACTGTTTAAAAAGCCTGTAAACAGGCCAATATAGGAGAACACTTAAGGACATGCTTACTAACAGTATTTAAGTCCTAATGTTCTCAATGAGATGTAAAGTAGCTCCTCAAAATTATCAACAGTAGAGGTGCACTAAGGACTCTTCATGTAACAAAACCAAAGTACAACTGCAGTATGTACTTCATATGTACTAAATTAATTCTGTTCACAAGCACAGCAGCAGAAATAAGGACACAGTGATGTATTAGCACTTTCCAACACTCTGTACAACAGGCTTCCAAACACATACTTGTTTCATTTCCCTGACTGTGAGTATATACCAGAAAATGACACATCTTTGCACTGCAGTTAAAACACAGATTATATTAATTTTGCACAGGTTCTCCAGACAGATTTTTGTTTTGTCGTGGAAGGAAGAAACATGGCAGGATTCAAACCCATTGAATCCTCAGATACTGTTGGAAGTGTTGGTAGTAACTGTTGCCAAGTCCACTCTGCTATATCGCCGCTCTTTAAGTTGTATGCAGACATCAGTGTAGTTATCTGTGTCTGTCACCCGAGAATGCACAGTATTTTGTGTTCTCTAATGGTCTGCTCACAACATATATTAAAGTCAATGGGAATCTTTTCTGTTCACTCTATCAGGCTTTAAGTCATAGCCTAAAGGGGAGGGGACTGCAGCGGGGTGAGATAAACCTTGCAGACACCCAAAAACCGCAGCACAGTCTGAACATGCTAAGATGTTTGCTCTTGTTAAACTCAAGGATTTTTCAATATAAGGAAACTCAGTCAAGTTCCATTATGCCACATTTTAAAAATCAAACCTTATTTCTTCATATACGTAACCTAAATTTTTTTTTTAGTAAAAAGTTTTACAAACGGAAATAGTTGCAATCTGAAAAATTCTTGAGACACAGCAATACACAAACATTGTATTTAACTTGCAGTGGTACATTACAACTGCTTTTATCTTCTTTAGTGCATGAGGTACTATTTTTACATTTTAAATCCACAAGGGGAACATCCTTTTATTTCATTTTTACACAGGAAGGAGGAAATGATGCTCACTCTTACCAGGAATTATTCAACATCAATGGTGCAATACAAATAAATTCACAGAATGAAGCTTCTTTGATAACACACAGGCCAACTTGGCAAGGGAAGCTTTAAACTAGGAATGGTGGGGGACAGAGATGTTGACCACGTAACAAGTTAGGGAGGTGTTGCCTGGGCTGGCAAGCAAAGGGCACAGGCTGGTGTGGACAGGAAAGACCTTGTGATGAAAAACACAAGGCTCAAGGAGGACCACTTCAAGCATATGCACATAAAAAATGGAGCACTGACAGGACATCAGTATGGGGGAGGCTCTTAAGAGTCTTCCTGGAAAAAAAACGCAACTGGGTGCCCGAAAGAAGTTGCTGTTCAAATGCACACAGCACGTCCCCCTGGAGGATGACAAGAGGAATTACAGATCTGTCTGCAGGTGCAGGGCTCCTTGGGATCATGGAGACAAGGTGGGATAACTCACATATCTGGAGTGCTGCTACACATGGATACAGGCTCTTTAGGCAGGACAGGCCAGAATGGCAAGAAGTTGCCATTTATGTGGAACAGTAGTGTAAATGGATGGAGCTCTGCCTTGAGATGGTCAATGAGCCAGCTGAGAGAGTATGAGTCCAGTGTGGGCAGATCAATGCAGATGATGTGGTGGATCCCTGCTGATCTTTCCTCATCAGGAAGAAGAATGAAGTAGTCTTAAGAGAAATGGAAGAAGACGCATGTTTGCAGGTCCTTGTCTTCATGGGGGACTTGAATCACTCCAGTATATATGCTGGAGGGGCAACACAGCAGGGCACAAGCAATTGAGGAGGCTTCTGGAGAGCTTTGATGATAAATTCTTGTCACAAGTAATCAACAGGCCAATGAGGGGAGACAGATTGCTGGACCTCATGCTTACAACCAAGGAAAAACTGGTCAGGGATGTAAAGGTCAGGGGCAGCCTTGTCTGCAGCAACTTTGAAATGATGGAAGTTCAGGAACCTCAGAGGAGGGACAAAAGCAAAAAGCAGAATCATAACCCTGGAATTCAGGAGAGCAGACCTGGGCATTTTCAGGGACCTACTTGAAAGAATCCAGTTAAATATCAGCCTGGAGAGAAGAGTCCATGAAAGCTTGTTGATTTTCAAGAATCACTTCCTCCAAGATCAACAATGATTGAAGTCAAGCAAAGACAGCAGGAGGCTTGCATGGACAGACAAGGATCTCCCTTGACTAAACTCAAATGTAAAAGGAAGGATACAAGATGTAGAAGCAGGGACAGGAGACCAGAAGGAATCTAGAGACATTGTCCAAGTGTGTGGGGATGAGGTGAGGAAAGCCAAAATCTGTGTGGAATTGAATATGGCGAGGGACACCAAGGACAACAAGAGGCTTCTGTGAGTATATCACCAGCAAAATAAAGACAAGGAATAAGGTGGGCTCACTGCTGAAAACAGCAGGGTCTCTGGTAGCAAAGAATTTTAAAAAGGCCAAAGCACTCAACACCTCAATGCCATCTTCAACTCTGTCTTTAAACATAACACTTGCCTCCAGCAATCCCAGGTCCCTGTGACTCATAGTCTTAGTGGAGGAGGATCACGTCGGGGAACATTTAAACAAACTCGACATACACATGCCCATGGCACTTGATGTGATGCACCTATGAGTGCTGAGAGACGTTCAATAATGTTTGAAAGGTTATG
Organism: Phaethon aethereus; assembly: GCF_964289735.1. NCBI lineage: Eukaryota > Metazoa > Chordata > Aves > Phaethontiformes > Phaethontidae > Phaethon > Phaethon aethereus. The sequence goes on along the minus strand of NC_138577.1, from coordinate 38,310,126 downwards.
GAGGTTTCAGAGGACTGGAAGGAAGCATGTAACTTCTACCTTCAAGAAGAAGGATCTGGGAAACTAGAGTGGTCAGCCTCACCCCAATCCCTGGGAAGGTGATGGACCATATAAAGAACAAGAAGATCATAGGGAGCAGTCATCATGAAGTTACAAAGGGGAAATGATGCTTAACCAACCTGACAGCCTTCTCTGAAGAGATGACTAGCTCAGTGGATGAGGAACTGCAGCGGATGTTGCTTATCTTGACTGTAATAAGGCTTTTGACACTGTCTCCCACAAAATGTTCATAAGACAGACTGTTGAGGTATCAGCTAGATAAGTGGACAGTAAGGTGGGCTTGAACCTGGCTAAACTACTGGGCTGAAAGAATTGTGATCAGCAGCACAAAGACCAGTTGAAGGCCAGGCACTAGTGGAGTAACCTAGTGGCTAACATTGGGGCCAATACTTTTTAATGTCTTAATGACCTAGACCATGGGACAGAATGCACCATAACAAGTTTGCTGATGACACAAAATTGGGGAAGTGGTTGTTTCACCAGACATTGCTGCTGCCATTCAGAGGGACCTTGTCACGCTGGACAAATGGGCTGACAGGAACCTCATGAAGTTCAACAAAGGGAAGTGCAAATTACTTCCCCTGGAGAGGAATAATCCCATGGATTAGCACAGGCTGGGGGCTGACCAGCTGGAAAGCAGCTTGTTGGAAAATGCCCTGGGGATCCTGGTGGACACCAGGTTGACTATGAGTCACTAATGTGCCCTTGTGGCAAAGAAGGCCGATGACATCCTGAGCTGAAGTGAGAAAAGCACTGACAGCAGATGCAGGGAGGTGATCCTTCCTCTCTATTCAGAAGTGCTAAGTCACATCTGGGGGCTCTGTCCAGTTCTGGGCTCCCCAGTACAAAGAGAGATGTGGACATACTGGAAAGAGTCCAGTGGAGGACCACGAAGGCGATGAAAGGATTGGAGCACCTGCCATACCTGGAGATACTGAGAAAGCTGGGACTGTTCAGTCTGGAGAAGGAAAAGCTCAGGGGGATGTTATCAACATGGATAAATACTCGATGGGAGGCTATAAAGGAGATACAGACTCTTGTCAGTGGTGCCCAGTCACAGGAAGAGAGGCAATGGTCACAAAAAACCCCACGTTAAATTCCACTTAAACGTAAGAAAAATGTTTCTGTCCCGTAAGAGTGGTCAAACACTGAAACAGACTACTCAGAGAGGTTGCAGTCTCCATTCTTGAACATGCTGTAACTCAGCTGGACACCATCCTGGGCAGCCTGCTGCAGATGATACTGCACAACCAGAGGACTGGCCCTGATGGGGCAGTGGGACTAAATAATTTCCAGAGGTGTCTTCCAGCCTCAGCCACTCAGTGGTTCTGTGTGATTCTGCCACTAATTTTCTTGCAGCGTATTCAAAGAGAGTGTACAAAAATCAACCCCATGATAATCAGAAACACAGTTACAAGATAAAAATGAATTTCTCATCATTATTATGCTTACTCAAATCCGCAAACTACTAAGTACTCTACAAAAGAGACACCTGCCAGTCACTGCAGCAGGATAAGGACGTCAAGTCCTAAGTAAAATGATACCCTCAGCTGAGCATGTAACAGAGGAAATAATAAAAAATTGCAAATTGTATGTAAAATAAGTAGTGAGTGGCATTTAAAATTTATGTGCCTATATACAAAACCATCTGTATGTACATACAGACACACAGAATATATAAATATGTGGATGTGTACATGTATGCATGCAAGTAGGATTTTTGTATACAATATAAACACATATTGATAAAATGTTTCAACATACTGTATGCTCTAAACAAACACAAAAATTCAAGAAAAAAGTCACCATCAGCAACACTAATAAAAAACCCCAATATTCTCTCAGTTAAGCACCAAAATTGAAACACCTACTAGGTCTACTTTTTTCCCCACCATGCCATCCTCCCCATAAACAAACACACCATGATACACTGAGAGTATTTAACTACTTTTAACATTGAGGTCACCAGATATTACTGAGAAAAAAACCAAACATCTCTCTATCTCTAATCTAACACCTCAAGAACAATACAATGGGAAACCAAGAAATTTACAGAAAGTGAGCTACACCCCTCAAGTCACAAGGACAAGTCTGGTATGAAAAAAGTCAGGTTTTTCTCAAGTCAAAATAGAAGAGCATAACTAAATTCTTTTGGCCACTAAACTAAGATGACAATAACCTTAGCAGATTTTGCTCTAAACGTTGCAAGGCTAACACTACATGAAGACTTTACAAACTGCATCAAGACTCAAAGATTTGACAACTTGTCCTGCCAGTAGCAATACTTAAAATTCATACTATTGTTTAGGGTAGAGATACCTCTGCTGCTCATATCTGACAAGACTGTGAACTGAAGTTTCCTCCTATCCTTAGAGGATAGTATTAAATAAAACCTTTATGTCCTGCACATACCAACAGGTTAAAAGTAAACTGTGGCTTCCCAGAGATGTAAATGAAATGAGTAGCTACTGTCACTCCAGAAGCTATAAAACGGTGCTGCAAGTAGAGTTAATGCTCATCACACCCACCACTTCAGGTGATGTTGTTGGCTTTGTTTTACCACTACAGTTTTGGTGCATATGCTGGGATTCTGAGCACCTCAGCTACTCCTGTTACCAAGGGAATATAAGCGGGTTTTGGGTAATTCAGGAAATCTCTAGATTCCATTACTTGTAGTTTAGAAATACAACACAGTGACAGGCACTATGAATTATGGCTTATCAGGGGAATGACATAGATACTATGAAAAGGTTTACAATACACAGCAAAGAATAACCTGAAAATCCCAGAGCAGCAAAACAAGGGCTGAGTAGAAATCCAACTGCCTCATAATTTACAGCATGGAGGTAAACAGCAACAGCAGCAGCGGGGAGGGGCAAAATAAAAAATGGCAATTATTGTTACCAAAGAAAATTATCAGGTATAGATTTGGGCTAGAAAGTAATCAAAAGAACGAAGTCCTGGCACACACTTCCAGTAAAAACACAGGGGCAAAAAATTCTAATTCATTTTAGCATAGAGCTTACTATATTCACAAACAGTTTAATATTTCCTGGATACCTGTGACAGCAAGACTCAAGTCTCAGTGAATCAAGCAGACCTCTCCAGTTTGACGCTCAGAGTTCCACCAGAGCTCTGTGCCAGTGAGACTCTAAGTGCTCAGCAGTAAACACAAAGCTCTACATCCTCATATTTTGCATATTTTTAAAACAGAAATTGCACAGATGCATTGGAGTTCATCTTCAGAAACAAACCACAAGATTTAACATTCTTTAAGAATATGAAAATGGAAAGCCTACCAAGGATTCTAAATAGATCTGGAAAATCTGTACTGAATGTAAACATGAAAAATATAACAAGGAAATGCATTTCACGGCTACTTCAGGAGTTTGAAATTAAAGCCAGTGAGAACAAGAGTGCTTTGCAAAAATAAAGCCAGCAAAGAAAGGTGGTGGCTTCTTGAAGACATCTGCTGTGCAGGATGGATCCTGTAAGTACTGTCTGTTCACTGAGCTTAGAAAATTTATCTTTCACACCTCAAAATATGTGACAGATTACTGACACTGGGTGGGATTTTCAAAAACACCTGCTATTCTGATGGACCAGAGTTAGACTGGAGTACTTCTTCAAAATTTTGATCCCTGTTAATTTGCTGAAAAAAACTGCCCCTTAACAAAAAGTTTTCTTAGTGTCTACAGACATAGTTACTGTTAAATTGGAAAAAACTCTTGCTAACAAACTGACAGATATGCAGAACAGAGCAAGAAGTTATGACTGCACAAGAAACAGAGCACCAGACCAGTTTGCGCATGGACCTTCAGAAACTTCCTTTTCCCATTGATTTTAGCATCTACTGTAAAAATTTCAGACAGTATTACCAATGTGTCAGCTGGAAGAATATTTTTCTGGATCTGCCCATACTGTATATGAAAGAAGACACCAAATGAAGGAAGACAGTTTCCTTCCTTTCTTCGTCCAGAGCTTGTTTCTAGTAATTACAACTGTGGCCCTGGTCTGTTTTCAAAAAAGGGAAGAGTAGGAAAGGCAGATAGGGAGAGAGACGGAACAGTGGGGAGAACAGAGAGATTTGCAAATCAGATTGTCTTTTTCAGCTCTGAAAGTTTGAAATTGGCAATGGGAAACTGGAGATAGTACAGGAGAAGGGGTCTTATCCACACTATTTGTCAACGAGTTTTCTGACAGCACTAGATGAGAACTGAGCATTCAATGACATATTTTTATAAGACCAAGTTTTAAACAAGGATAACTAAAACAAAAATTATCAGTTAAAAAAAAAAGGAACAACCATATGCTTCAATCATGAAGTCAACACCGCTGTAAGATCTTGGCCTCGGAAGAAGAGAAGATATAAAGACTTTATTTTCTCCTCAGATTTTTTCCTTGAATTCTGGAGCTGTTGCTTACTTTACCTTAAGTAAGAGTTTGGCTTTTGTCTACATAGACTTTTATTATTTTGACTTTTTTTTCATTAAGAACAAACAGAAAAATAGTTTTATCTATGTACTGACACCTTGGAAAGTAAGGAGAAACTTCTGTATCCTGTTCTACAAAAATACAGAATATTTGAAATTCTTAGTTTGTGTTGCTAACTACTGAAACCGCTTGCTGCCTTAAACTGTGAGTTCTATATAAGACATTTAGTATAATCCTTCTTTTTCCTTAACAGAAATGTCAACAAGAAACTTGTAGCCAAAGGCAGTTCATTAAGAAAGATTAGCAGACATTGAATTACAATAATACTGATCAAATATATACTTATATAACATGTCAAGTATAACTCACATACTAGTGATATGGAAAAATATTATAATTCATCACAATACCATTTAAGTATCCAGGAAGGAAACCATTTGAGCACACAGAAAAACATATGATCAGATTGCCAAACTCTTTTCCATAAATTTAGAAGGTTGGTTGTATGTAAAAAAAAACAGAAAAAGACTTCAAACACTTCAAAATAAGTATGTTGTCCATCTTTTGTTACCTGAAGTTCAGACCTTATGTTCAAAAAAAGTATTTAAGTACATATTTAAATGAAAAGTCTGTAACAAATTCTAAGACATTGGTTTGCAGTGAATAGCATTAAGTTCAATGGTTTGGCCAACTCAGTCTGCAACATCCTAAACTGAAATTAACAAGCTTGATTACCTGACTTTAACAATTTCTTCTTGGCTGTTGCTAGTCCTCTCACACACATACATACTGCTGAGAATAATTTCAGAAAATAATAAAGCCTATTACTCCACTGATGAGTTTCACAAATTCCAGTCATTGCCTCTTTCAATACCATTTCCCATTAAACTTGCCTATTTTTATCGACTTTTGAAAACCCAACCATTTTAGCTATTAAAATAACAAGATATCATTTTTCCTGTAAAGATTTCAACAAATACTAGGGTGACAATTTAGGTCAGAGGCATGAAAAATCATATTACTAGTTTTTTCCCAAAAAGACTTAGGTACTGACTCCTTACAGAAAAATTATTTCTCCTTGGAAAGCAAAGACTGTTCATACCAATTATTTCTGCATCCCAACTGCATCTCTTCAGGCATAACCACAGTTTGAGTGAATATTGAAGGGAGTATTACTTGTCTAACGCAGGGGTGATAAACACTGCGTATGTCTCAAAGTAAGCAGTGAAAAATGCACAATTTCCTGACAATCCACTTAAAGTAACCAATTGTCTTTCACCATTACCTTAGTTTTGAGGAATTCAGCAGTCTAGTCAATTTATATAATTCATTCCATTCTTCACTTCTTTTCCACGACTCAAATAATGCCGCACTAATCTTACAGATTCAGTGTAAAGAAATGTTGTGTGAGACTTAAGATAAAGCTTAAATCACTGCACTTTAAACCTTTAGCACAGGCCTATGCAGACTTCCGCTGACTTGTCAGATTTGACTCTAATTAAAAAGTTAAAGTTAGGCTTAAAGTTTTCCTAAGTTTAGGGCATTTGGCCTCTCCAATTAAATGTTTATGTCACTAATCATATTGGTATTTTGTTAGGTTCAGTGGAGACTGGTAGTTCTCTGACCCAATGCTAATTACAAAAATGTAATTTTTGAAGTCCAACCCTACTCAAAAACAGATAACAATATACTAAGAGTCAAAATCTACTGGTATACTTCCAAAAGCTTTACATCTCGTGGAACAGAACGGTATGAAAATACACCGTTACACAAAAATACCTCTAATGCAAGATACTGCTTTTTAAGTGGAGCAGTAGTCTTTTCGAGAAGATTCAGAGTTAAAGGTAATGAAATCACAAAATACTTACTTAGTTCTGATCACATCACAATCCCTTTGGGAGAGTTCCTCCTGTTTCACAGCTACCTGAGATGACAAGTTATGGCATATACTGTGCAATTCTTTCATTTGTTCTCTTGCCTCTGCCAAATCAGTTTCCAAATTCTGCAAAGAAAGATAATGTGTGAAGAAAGAGTTAAAATCTACTACGTGTGTTATCTGTGTACATAGACATACGGAAGTGCACATACAAACATGCCTATATTTATTGTGGTCTAAGCAAATATGTATAGGTATATGTGCATGTGTGTGTACACAAAAAATGTGAAATACCAGGAAAAAAGGTCTATTTCAAATTTTAGGTGGCCACTTATTCTTTACTGTAGGAAGTTTTCCTTAATTCATTTGTTTGCTGCATGTGGAAGGGGAATCCTAAATCTAACCCTTGCAAAGCAATAGTACACTAACTACTGAAGTGATTAACCTTGTTTTCTGTGTAGAAATCAAACAGAAAAAACCTACTCCTAACAAAAAACAGCTCTACATTCATTAAGTTCTCCAAAAATTGCAAAAAATTGCACACATGAACTAAGAATCATGGATACAGATTCACTTTTGAGACTGCTTGTTAAATCTGCTCTGATTTTGCACTTCTAATTCAGTGCAAGGAATACTTTCTTCAGGAAAAAAAGTAGCATACAAGAAAACTTCCAGAAATGCTTGTAGAAAACAATGTAAACAAACAATAGTTTACCTTTTTGTAGTTTGCCTAGAGTAAGCCTTACTATAGCAGTTAGTCAGCAAAGTGTGAAGGTATATCTGGGAAATATAGCAGCAAGGCAGCTTATTCAAGCAAGATTTCAATCTCTACATAGTGACCTTACTAGAGTTCTCTGGAGGTTTAGCAGCTTAGAAGAGTACTTCAATCTTTAAGAAGCTTCGTATGACTATTCTCCCAGAATGTTTTGAGGCAAGAATGGGAACAGAAATATTACATCAATATCTAGAGCAGATTTTCAGAGGGTGTTAATGGCCTTAGACCTGCTTTGGTATTATGCTACTCAGACACAATCACTTGTTCTCAGTAAGGCAAATATTCCAGGATTCATCAATAATTTAAAAAAAATACTTCCTAGTAGGATAGCATCCCTAATCTACTGATAACAGTATATTAGTTTATCTTCCATTTACACACAGACTTAATTAAAAGAAATAAATGCACATTCTTCCCTTTCAGCAAAGATGTCTCAAATATTGAAGGTATCAAAACATTTTTATAACTGAAAAGTGAGTAATTAATTGTCTCTCTTTAAAATAGCATTAAAATGTCTTAAACATATTTGGATGTATCAGAAGTGTACTACAATCAAATTCTTTCAATATAGACAAGAATTATCGTGTCCTGTTAATAACAGTAAAAATAATGTGAGGAAACAGCAAAATTCATGAGTGAATGAGGTTGAAAAGCTATTTATGATAAATCTCAGGAAATATACCTGGTGTACCTGACTAATGAGTCATCATTCAATCTCATGGCTGGGTAGCAAAAATTGTTTTTTCTCAGGTAACAATAAATTTCAGAACGATAGGAGACAGTTCATTCTGAATAATTAAGGTTGGAAAAGACCTTTAAGATCATCAAGTCCAACCATCAACCCAACACCACCATGCCCACTAAACCATGTCCTGAAGTGCCACATCTACCCGTTTTTTGAACACTTCCAGTGATAGGGACTCTACCACCTCCCTAGGCAGCTTGTTCCAGTGTTTAACATTGGAATGTCAATTGTCATGACAATGTTTGATGACTCTCTCAGCAAAGAAATTTTTCCTAACACCAGTCTAAAGTGTAAAAAGGTATTTATAACTTGCAGCCAAATAATCTTAGGGTTTCTCCTCAGTGTTTTTTTTTTTTTCATAGCAGCTAGAAGTTATTGTATATGTGAACAAAAAATCATAATTGGTCACATTTTCTGTGAATAAATCCTATTTGCCTATCTTTCACAGCACACTATACAGTTGCAGAGGTTTTTCATGGTAGAGATTAAAAAAAATCTCATCTTACCAATGCTTAAGTTCCCATCATCCATTGCAGGGTACAATACAAATACAAAGTATAGGTAACAAATGATTTTGTCATAAATACAACTTCAGAAGTTACAGAATAGCAAAATCTAAAAACAGAAAAAAGTATCTTTCAGTACTTCACCCTATTTGTGACATATGTTGACTTCAAATTTTTATTTCAACTAACAAATTAATCAGTTCAAACTTTTGAACAGATTTTGAAACCTTGACTTTATGTGGAAATCAGAATCATTACTAAAAGGGCAAAACATGAAAAAAGGGGCAAGGAGGGACTGGTTATACAAATAGCTTATATACTGAAATATCATATATTGAGGCATTCAGTAGAGCTTTTGTACGTAAATCAGAAATCCAAGAATATGAAATAACCTATAATCTTTTACACTCAATTTCTGAGTACCTCCATTTTTTAAAATCACATGGAATTTATTATGTTGCTTTTTAATTGATACAGTAGCCAAGAAGGTAGTTTCATGGTATAAACACGCAAACTGAAAGTTTGCTAAATATAAATTCTCCTAAACTTGATTTTCAAATTAAAACTAATTTCAATTGTACATACGGATTGATTAGAATTCAATGTTTTAAAACATATAAAAGCAAAGTAAGTGCTATTTAAAATTCAGTAAGTCAAAATATCTAAATAGTTCAGTTATATGAGGAAGAAAATGCTTATTTTAGAGAAAACTACAAGACATGGTAAAAGATATGATACTTCTTTATAACTGTACTGAAAGTGAAGCACGAAAAATAGGTATAGTCATTATTTCTAGGCATGAAACATGGTGATCCTAACCAAAATAAAATTAAAATAAATAGCAGAATAATAATTTAAGTTAAAACATTACAGGAATATTTTGATCACTTCAAGCCCAGGAACTATAAATTCAGAAAAATCAGAGAAAAGGTGAATTTAAAAAAACTTGAAACATGAAAAGCATAACACACAGACAAGGCATTTGGCAGCAGAGTTGTGCACAGATTATGGACCCACTGTGAATTAACACTAAGGTTTTGTTACTTGTAGCTTCAAACCCTTAGATCATCACATTTCAAATACAATGTCTTTGTTTTCATGTTTTTCTTGCTATGTATTAAGACAGAAGTGAGACCATTTTTTTAAGGTCCCATCTCAATAAGACTCTCATTTTTCAGTGGAACTAAAATCCCAGGCTCCTCTTGACGAGAGATGGCTGTTTCTCAGAACGTTTCATTTTAAAAGGGGAAAAAAAAAAAAACTTCTCCCTCTTTCTTTAAAAGCCTCCACCTTCAGACTTTAGGAACTTTAAAAAGTACTTTGCCAACTAGAAAAAAAAAAACAAACCAAAACAAAACAGTAAGCAATTCCACTATCTTTTAGGTCAGGTCTACTTAAAATCTGCCAGTCTGACTTTTTTTGTGTCTACATACAAAACCTTGTGTGACTGTCGAGTTTGGGAAAATATACATTATTATTAAACAATAACTTAAGTAACCTCCAACCAAAGAACAACGCCTAATTCGTTCTTAAATATGGAGACACATCCATGCGTAAGGTGGCTGATTGACAGCTTTTCCACTTGTGCTCTTTCAGGAGATACAGAAAGCTGACATAAACCCTGGGAAGCACAGAAGAATAATTCTCAAGAACTACTTTGAGACAGAAAGCAAAGCCCTATGTTAACTTTTTGTTCATTGTACATTACTTATATGAAGGTATATATGGGAAAGACAAACAGTAAATGACAATTTCCACCCTTTTAGCCACCTTATCAGGTCTCTTCGTGTTAATCTGCCTCACACAGATTTTGGCTAATATGGCAAACTAGCCATAGAAGCTTTTCCTCTCAATTTGAAAAAGGTGAATTTAATACCCCAATTCAGCTTATAGTAGGTCTGGAAACAACCAGTATTTACATGTGACAAGTGACACTTTCCTGCACACAAAATGGTTTAAGGACTGAAAATAAAAAGGGCTATTAACACTTAGTTCAGTCTCTGAACAGAGGGCCACTTTTCCAGAAGAAGAATCTGTTACTTAGACCTAGCATTTCTACCATCTAATACACATTTTAAGAAAAGTGTTAGGGTAGATTACATTGATAAGATTTCATTTTTTTCTTCCACAGACATAGGAGACTAACATGAATATTGTCTGTATAAAACATCATCTACTATATTGTTAAATATAGTGGTTTTTACTGAAAACACGTACAAAAAGAGATGCTGGTTCAACTCCAAAACTGAAGGCTGAGAGGCAGAACTGACTTTCAGAAGGGGATATAATTTCCAAATTAAAATTATTTTTATCTAGAACCATTTTTACAATCACTTGAGAACAACAACACAATTTCATTATTGAATTTGCTCATAAATTACTTTTTAAAAGCATTTCAGGGACATGTTATATTGGGGTGTATATATTACAACATCATCTGCAGCCCAATATCGTGTAGTGTGATAATGTTGTATTTGGTCTCTGTGGTTAAGGAAATTATTATTCTTTATTGTTTATAAGCATCCTGTTAAGAGCCAATCTGGCATCCAATATTGATTCTCAAGTGTCAAGTAATAGAAATGTGGAATGTCAGGAACAGAGGGAGAAATTAACTCAACCAAACTTAAATTTTCAAGCAAGTATTTACAGGAAGAGTATATTTTAAAAACAGTGATGAACTACAGAAATAACTTTGTGTGTTTTCATAAATTATTATTTTACAAAATATTGATAAAAAATGTGACAACTTATTACTACTTCCTAGAGGTCAAATATAACATTTCCCTCCTGCAGATGGTAAGTAATATGCTTCTCAATATTTGCAATAGTCTCTTGTGATAATCAACTTCACCTAACTCTGTCCACTAGCATATAGCCACTTGTCTCACATCACAGGAGGAAAAAAAAAAACCCAATAAGGGGGGCAGAAGCTGGGATATCAGACCCATGGACACATGAAGTCTGATAGGGACCTGGGGAGGTCTCTAGTCACAGCCTCTACCTAAAGCAGGTTCAGCCAAGGCTTCCGACCAAGCTGCTCAAGGTTTTACAAAGTCAGGAATTGACATGTCCTAAGGATGGAGATGGCCCAACCTCCATGGGCCTCAACCCCACTCCTGGTCTGTCCTCCTTGGAAAAAGGCTTCTCCTTATCTCCAGCCTCAGCTCTTCCTGTTTCAGCTTGTGCTGCCCCTCACTCTTCTGCCAAGCAAAGCTGTGAAAAGCCCAGCTGCATCTCCTCTATCCTCTCCTGTTGGTGCCACAGATGCTGTTGGATGGCCACTGCCCCAGAGCCATCCCTTCTCCTGGTTGAAGCAGTCCAGCCCACAGCCTCTTCTCACAAGGTAAGGTCTCCAGCCCCACTGTCTCACCTACAGCCAGTTTACTGATGCCTTTCTTGTACTGCATGCAAACATTGGTGCAGTATCTAAAGCACTGAGCAGAGGGGGTCAATTCCTCCCCTGGCTCTCGGGACCATGCCTCATTTCTCTCTAGGCACTGCTGGTGCCCACCAGTGCCCAGGGCTGTCCCCAAAGCTGATCCCTGGCCCCTGCATGGCTACAGGGCTCTGCCTTCTTAGGGCAATGCTCATCATTTGTCCCAGTTAAGGCTCTTGTTGGCCCATTTCTGTCAAGGTCCCCCTTGATGGCAGCAGAGACCTCATGCACATAAACTTCCCCCCAGCCTGGTGTCATCTGCAGGCTTGACAAGCATGCCTGCTGGCCCTTCATCTAGGTCACTGATAACAATTTTAAGCAAGACAGGTCCAGGATAGATCCTGCAGTACACCACTTATTACCAGCCTACAGACAGAGTACAACCCATTAACCACAGCCCTCTGAACCCAAACACCCAAACAGTTCTTTTAAACATGTTGTCCACCTATCCATCTGTAACATCCTAACTTGGGTACAAGAATACAGCAAGACTGCATCAAAAAACTTGCTAAAGTTAAGGTCAATCACATCCAAGCTCTCCTCTTGTCCACAGACACAATCATTTTATCACAAAAGACATCAGGTTGCTCAGGAACAATTCACTCTTGGTAAATACATGACTGTTTCTAGTCATTTTCTCATTACTTCCAAGGCTACTTTCTTCATGATATTCCCAGGGACTCGAGTGAGACCAACCTTTGTTCCTTGATTATCCTTTTCATTAGGGACCTCCCCTGATCTCTAAACTACTTTTGAATGACGACAGGCAGCAGCCTGACAGTGGCATCATCCAACTCTCTCAGCACCCTTGGTTGCAGTTCGTTGTTCCAATGGATGCGTACTAGTCAAGTTCTCTCAAGTTATCTCCCAAAAAATGCACTCAAGTACTTCTCCTTGAATTCTGCCTCTAGGAACAACTGCTTGGGGGAATCTTGTTGGAGAAGACTGAGGCAAAACAACATTCAGTACCTCTGCTGTATCGATTACCTGCTGTCACCCATTCATCCTTCCCTTTCAGCAGCAGGCCCCCATTTTTCTTGTTCAGCCTTTTACTACTAAAGTAGTGCAAGAAACTCATGTTATATCGGTCATCGCTTGCAAGTCTCAACTTGTAGGCCACCACCATCCTTCAGTGCCCAGACAATGTTTCTGAACTCCCCCTTTGTAGCTTTCACTGTTTCCACTTCCCGAATATTGCTTTCCATCCTCATCCTCCACTGGGGTTGGTGATTAGTATTAGCTGCTTAGCCAGCCTGGTCTCCTGATACATCCACTTGTTTTCCTGAGTATCAGGGTGGACCACACTTGGGCTTGGAGGAAGCTGTCTTTAGAGATTTGATAATTTTCATGAACTCTTTTACCTTTAAATGCTGCTTCTCATGGGATTCCACCTACCACCTCCCCGTACAAGCTGAAGACTTAATTCCAGGTCTGTACTGTGCTACTCTCCTTTCTTCATCTTCTCAGGATCTTGGTCTTTGCAATTTCACAGTCACTATAGCCAAGGCTGACATTGATTATTATTCCCCTTAATCAGTTCTTCCTTGTTTGTAAACAGCAGATCCAGCTGTGTGTCATTGCTGGTTGGCTCAAAGAATACCCACTTCTAGAAGTTACCTCTTTCATGCTCTGGGCACCATCTTGACCTGCTTGTGACCCCACTCCAAAACACCAACACTACTTATTCCCATCACATGGCTGTGACACACCTTTCTCTCTTCAGCATGACTTATCAGCCAGGAAGACAGATACATCAAAAATTATTCTGCCTGTTTTCACTGAAGGTGTGGATGACAATGATTTTCAATAATTTATGCAATACTACAAGCACTACATCTGACAACTTGAAAATTATTAAATCAGTTTAGTACACACTCTAGATTTTCTCCCTGAAGTATCAACAAACCATTCGTTGTCCTGGGAATCCTATAATTCTTTCATCACATCCACTCCAAAGGCCGCAATTTGCAAGGACTTTACTTCCCATGTTCACAGATCTGAATGAAGCTTTTTACAAAGGGTTTCCATCAGCACAACAATCAGAAGTGTCACCAAAAACACTGAATTGCTAGTGGAGGAAAAAAGATGCTTCTGGGCAAGATGTCAATTAGTCAGTCACCACACTGAATATACCAGAAGGTCATGTACTTTGATAGTGTGAAAGAGCAGAGTGTTGCAAGTGTTCATTAGCCATGTAAATAAAAAGAATCCACTAAATAGGTGTGTATATAAGCAGCCAAACACTTTGACACCATGTTCATGGCTTATTTCTTACAGGAATTTAAAAAGAACTTGCCATTTTTCACCAGCAAACAAGACAAAGTATAATTTAAATAAGAATTTACAATATTCTGGACCATGTATTCAATTATTTCCTTTTTCATTTTATCATAAACAGTGAAAATAACTTTTTAATATATTATATGCAGTAATAAGGCCTCTCACAGAGTGGAGCCCTCTGGAGGCTAGGACACAATTTATTCGAAACTGCAGTTAAAGTTTTAAAGTGTTCTTCCAAAACAATAAATATCAAGTCTACTGCAATCAAATTATAGGTAAGAAAATTATACATTGAGAAAAAATTGTGAATGATAATACTTTCAAGCTTTTATTATTTCACACACATATATATTTTATCTTAAAATACAGTATCTTTTATTTTTTAATGATTACATTTTAAGATGACTATTTGAAGTCAGATTCCTGCTTTGCAACATCAATTTTTAAAAAGCTGTGGGTCTTAAGTGAAGGAATGTAAATGAATGCAAGTCCCCACTGGTAGATTTGAATATATAACTTGTTTTTTAAAGAAAATAACTTGTAGTGCAAATGTCTGGAGAAGTTAATTCTGAAATAACATCCAGGAGTCCGTTCCACTTCGTACCTTTATTCTGGCATCGTTGCCAGATTTTTCTGTTTTCCATTGTGCCTCCTGCTTCCTCAGTTTCTCCAGGTCATTTAGCAGGTCAGCACAGCATGTATTTAATCCCTTATTTTCCTCCTCCAGGTTTTTTATAACCAGTCTGTTTTGCTCTTCCTTCTTCTGTGCACACTCCTCAGTGTCCTGTAGAACAGTACCATAAGGGCCGATAAACAAAAAAGTGAGAACTAATCAGCAAATATAAACTGTGCAGTTTTACCCTCACAGCAGCTTCTTCTATATTTGATGGCCAAGGTCACCTGTGCACTTTTATTGGCCTCTTTCATGCAGGTGGAAGGGTCATATTTTTTAGCTGGATGACAGCTTTGATGAGTACACATTTGCAAAGAGCCCATTAATTGATCAAGCTGCCTTTGATGCTGTCCCCAGCTATTTTTGAGACCCACACAGACATATCCTCCCAGACCTCGGCTTTATCAATTAATAATGCCAGTCCCACCAGAATCTAATTACAAGAAGCCACATCTTCACGCTCCTACTTTCTTTGCTCCATTTCCATCATTAACTATTTATCTGAAAGTTATAAAGCTTGGATTCTTGGCTTTAAAGCATCTTCCTCGGAGTTGGTATGTGAGAAAATGGTAAGGTATAGCACGGCCTAAGGCAATTTTTCTTCTCCAAGCTTGTCACTTTCTGTGCCACAAAGGCTGACACTGCTTAAAGAACTACTTCAAAGCTACAGTCTTATGAAACTATGTACAAGTCAATATACCTTAAGTTCTTGACTTTTATCTTTAAATTTCTGGTTCAAGTTACTGAACTCATTCTTCAATCGGGCATTTTCCTCATCCACAGCAATTTTTCTCTGTATTAAGTTGTTTATCTCCTGCTGCTGTCCTGTGAGTCTCTTATTTAAAAAAAAATAAAATCAGTTAATAGACAAAAAGCAATTGTAAAAGAACATGCATGTACTGGATTTTAGACCTGTGCATTTTAGACCTATGAAATGTAACAATCTGATATATGGAGTTTTATAGCATTATTTTCACTTCATTAGTACTTTAATCATACTCAAAACTGCATGACTACATGACACAGGAACGTAAACGAGGAACTGAATATCTTGCTGCTACTAAACAAGAGAGCCCATTACAAAATAGTTATAAAAAGGGAATTAAATCTAACTCAATTTGCAATTCAAGGAAAAATAATACAACTCTGGTCAACGCAAGCAACAATTTAGTGTATGTACACATAGTAAAATCTCACTGCCACCAAAAAAACAACTTCAACTGTCTGTGTCAGGTACTTGTATTCTATTTTGACATTCATATTAAAACACCTTCACTCTTCGGTGCGTATTAGAACTCTGTAGTTTTCTTCAGGAGTTTGGTTTAATTCCACATACTGTTCTGCCCATTCCCTTCCTAAATCAAAATGGCATTTATCTAAAATATTGTCCCAGCAGTAACATTGTAACTATAGTAAGAAACAGAAGAAACTTTTATCTCAGGACAAAAATGCAACTTTAATATGCAAGCTAAATGAAATGTGTTCGGAAACATAAAAAGTTATCAACAGAAAGATATACCTTTAGATTATTCTACAATACTGCTGATAAGATACATAAAGGTTTTCAATCTCCAAATGTTTAAATCTGGTTCACATGGATATCAGACATGAAAAGGAATGAAAATATGCTGAGAAAAAATACATAAAACATTTGAAGTCATATCCAACAACCATTGATTTTAAACTTACATATAACAATTAGGGCAAAAAAAGGAACGATGTTACCACCAAACTCCAAGTAACTCATCACTCACAAGAGACACAGGTATTATAGGTAGCAGCCCTGCATACAAAGCAAGCTGTGCAGGGGTAAAGGGGACTTTGCTCCTCATCTTGAACAGTGTCAGTGCATTGCCACCCAGAGCACACACTGCACAAGAAAGCTGCTCACAGTACATCGCACGTCTATGTATTCAGCAAATGCCTTAGTCATTAAAAATATACATGACTATTTCTCTGTGTGGACTGTATTTTTCCCTGCTTGTTTGTTTCATTTTTTACTTTTTAACTTTTGTTACTTGTAACTGTTTCCAAATTACTTTGAATGTCTGCCTCTCTTCTGTAGACCTCTTCAATTTTTCCTCACTTCGTCACCTTCCTTGCAAATTTTTTTATTGTTCTATTTCTCCTCCTACCACCATCTCCAAATCTTTTCTAGACTTTGTTCCTCCATATTTAGTAAGTTTAATTTATCTCTCTGACCACTACTTCTATCCACACAGCTACAAATATGGTAACATTTCTACAAAATGAAAAAAAAAACACCCAGCCAATCCTCAAAAAACCAAAGCCACACCATACCACACTACATAGCAGAAAATATGTCCAAGCAAGAACAAACCCTGCAACTGCTTCAGCATATGAGAAAGGTAATGTAATCCAGCTATCTTGTATAGCAAATACTGAAAACAAACACCCATGAACAGATAATGTTTAGTAAACAGCGTAGGGAGGCATGAAGGATATTTTTTCCCCCACTAAAAATTTCACTTTATCATGGAAAAAAAAAAAAAAATCTTTGTTATACCTCATACTTGACAACAGCCACAGTGGATATTCAAAGAATATACTAAATTATGTACTTTATAACATCAGTCTTTAAAAACATGGAAAAGAAAGTGAATGTGAACTGAAGAGAATGGAAAAACAAGAACAAAAATTGAGAGAAAAGCAAAAGGAAATACAGAAATTCTTGTATCTTGGATTTTTGCCTCAGATGTCATTAATTCAAACCAACAAAGCAAACAAAAAAAAAAAACACCACAGGACTAGCTTGTATATAAAACAGTGTTTAATTGGTAATTTAATTTTAAACCTATAGCTTACTTTATTTTTTATAATATAACTAACTCCACTACAGAGACTCATTCTACAGTACTGGCACTTTGAATACATCCCAGTCAAAGTTTGCCTAAGATTATAGATTCATAATCACTCTTACATCTCCTCCAAAGAAAAACTAAATCTGAATTTCAGATTCAGAAATTTAGATGAAATTTTTCTCAGAGATATAACCCAGCGCATAAACCTTCTCAGCCTAGTTTGTTATCAGCAGACATTAAGGAAGGGATAATGAAATTAAGAAATCTCTTCTTAACTAAGGACTCCCTTCTTTCATATTTTGAACCTACCAGACAACAGGCTCAATTTTTGCTATTCAAAAAGCAAAATATTTGCTCTTCAGGTATATTATTACAGTTACGGGAACAAATTGCTGCTGGCAGAGATGATTTAGTTGCATCTTTAAAAAGGTATGAATCCACATTACCATGGGAAGCATCAGTTATTTTGTTTGCCTCCCTCCCACTCCTCAGGTCCTCACAGAATTTCAGTCAGCGTCTCCTTTGAGTCTTCCTTTCAGCTCATTACTACTTGTTCAACATTTATCAAGATGAAGTCTGTATTTGATGAACACCCTTAGAAATTCTACCTATCTGAAAGAGCCTATTCATTCTACCAGAGTTAAAAAGTCACTAATAAACGCTCTCACAAAAACTCAAAGTGCAGCCCCAGCTCTATAAGGCATCTAATTTTTCAGTACACAAGCTACATTGTGTTACCACTTAGTTTCACTATACACTGTGTTGAAACTGGTAAGCGTATGTGTATTTCTGAAGTGAAATCAAAGATCTTTGGGTTCTGTTTGGAATGGGATGTTTTCCAGCAATTTGGAGGATGAATGGACACATGAAAGTACAAAAGTGCAACTAGCCATTTCAAATGTTTGTTCCATATTGCTGAGATGAAATTTTAAACTCAAATAAGCTACTTTGCATACTTTGCAATTTAATCAAACAGATTATCCTGAATCACACTTGCCACACTAGCTACTTATCCCCACAACTGACCCACTTAAGACTTTAAATCAAAAAAAGGCAAATACACCTTATCAATTACTAAGCAGCAAACTCAACTGAGTAGTCCACAAAGTCATCTACTGCAGCAGTAGTGAAACATTATTTAGGCAAGTTATACCTACATGTAAAAAATCCTGTTACGTTTCAAAGCATTTTTTTGCATACCACTTCGTATGCTTTTATTTCTTCCTCCAAATTAATTGAACTTTTACTGTCATATCTGCTCATTTCATATGTTTATAAAGAAGGGGAAAAACCAGGAATATTACTTGGGAGCCATGACTGCGTAGAAATAAGGGTCAGAAAGAAAAATTTCTAATATATACATAATTAAGTAAATTATCATCTGCCTTTGCCTATGCAGCTGATAATTTGCACCTTGCTTCCTCCACCTATGAACTACCTTGCATAAAAGGAGGAAGACAGTGTGCTGGGTTTGGCTGGGATGGAATTAATTTTTCTTCATAGTAGCTAGTATGGGGTTATGTTTTGCATTTGTATTGAAAACAGTGTTGATAATACAGAAATGTTTTTGTTATTGCTGAGCAGTGCTTACATACTCAAGGCCTTTTCTGGTCCTTATTCTGCCCTGCCAGCAAGTAGGTTGAAGGTGCACAGGAAGTTGGGAGGGGACGCAGCTGCGATAGCTGATGCCAGCTGACATCATGCTCAGCATATAAAGCTGGAGGAGGAAGGAGGAATGGGAAGATGTTTGGAGTGATGGCGTCTGGTTTCCCAAGTAACTGTTACACGTGAGGGAGCCCTGCTTTCCTGTAGATGGCTGAACACCTGCCTGCCCATGGGAAGTGGTGAATTCCTTCATTTGCTTTGCTTTCGTGTGCGGCTTTTGCTTTACATGTTAAACCATCTTTATCTCAACCTACAAGTTTTCTTTTTTGCCCTTCCAGTTCTCTCCTCCATCCCGCTGCAGGAGGAGAAAGAGCGGCTGTGTGGCGCTTAGTTGCCAACTGGGGGTTAAAGCATGGCAGAGAGTAAAGACTTACAGCAGAGGATACAAGTTCCTAAAAGTCTACCCTACTCTGATAGGCAAGTGAAACAGCAGAAAAATAAACATACCTGATCAACACATGGGACAACCTCCTACATGAGGTTATTTTGACAGACTTCACTAGATAAAAACACTCATCAGGAATTCATCTATCCACTTAGTACCTACCTTTTTTTTTGTCTAAATACCATAAAAGAGACAGGCTAATGCTACACAAGAACAATTTCAGTGTACATTTTGCATTGACTGCAATTGTACTTGTTTGAAAGCAACAGGACAAAAGCAATGTTCAGTGGGCTTTTGACAGCTTTGTGCTCAAGTATTATTAAAACACTCACATAATTAAGACAACTAAAGTATGCTTCCAAAGGTTCTTCTATAGAAAAACTTCCAAATAAAGAAAGAAAACTATATTACAGAAGTGAATTTGCTCTAATGAAAGCCAAAGGAACATAATTTTATAATTTTGTTTAGCTGGGAAGAATCAAAGAGTAACCCTTGTACACCGCTGGAGCCCAGAATGCTCCAAGCAAGAGTACGTACAAAGAAAGAAATACTGTGACCTGGTGGAGCAGGTCTTTTGATATTTAAGTGGACTGTCATTCCAGAATTCATTTTTATCCCTTCCCATGCCATCTCTAGCTAACAACACTTCTTTTTTTTTCTTCCCTAATAATGTCAAATTGTTTACTGACAAAATTACTTTTTAAAATACCTTCATATCACTCTGCAGAGGAAGCAAAATCACATGCTAAGTCAAACTGAGAAAATGAGCTACAAAAAATGCAGATCAAAGATGAAGGGGGAAAATAGTCTTTTTTTTGTCTTAGCTCTGAACACCTCGGAGTCTTTTCATGGCAGTAGGATGTTATAATTATCTGTCAATATTTCATGCGAATAGATATACAAAAAGTTTTTTAATTAAACTTCATTTTTATCCAATGTGAATTTAGATTGTATACTACCAGATGGAGACAGTAAAAGTAGCAACAAAAACATAACTTTTTAATGTTAGGAGCCTGTTTTCAAAAAGAATATGAGTTAGGATGCAACTACCAGGAATTAATTATGCACCGTTTGGTGTTGCAGACATCATCACTTAACTTCTAGTCTACAGTGAAAGAATTTTTAATCCACTGCACAAAAAGCATGCAATCAGGACTATGGAACAGCTGTACATGCTATTACTGCATTAAGTGTTCTCCAAATTTTTACATTTGGGTGGGGGGTTGGGGGGCGGAATACCACTTATAGTTCTGCAGTTTGCAATTTGATCGTACTGAAACAGTATTGAGTTCCCACCTCTATACAAGTTCATAAAATGTACATATTACATAAGGGTTTCATTTCATGTCAAGAAGTTAGCTCAAATACCTACTGATAGTTTACCAAAAAATCCCTAAAAATCATTCTAGCAGAAATGCAAAGCTGAAACATATACCCTTCATTGCTGCTGCTAACGATACAGATACGCAACAACACACCTTGTTTCTGTCATTGGCTGCTGAAGCACTTCATGAACCTCAAGTCTCTGCACCACAATATTAAAATTGTCCATCTATGACTGCAATGAAGGGACATGCATTCGATTTCCACTACCAAATGGATCACATATAAACATTACATTCTGTGCTTTCTTCATTACATTCTTTGTCAGAAGCTTTCATTGTGCAGTAGTACACTTCTAATATACCACATTAAAAAAAAACAACCCACAAACAAAATATCTGGAACTGAGGAAAAATTGAAGTATTTTCCCCCAGGCAGTGACTTTTAATGAAATACCAACATCTTAAGAAGAAACAAAATTAATTTATTAATGAAATTATTTTATTACAACCTAAATGTGAAAAAATTATTTTCTTTTAAACTTATTTTATTCAAAATTTCTACTTCAAGATTTACATATTTATTCTCCCCCTTTCATCATCTCTTTTTCCCCATGAAGTAGTTGTGATTGACTTACCACACTCCTAACTTTCTCCCCTCCCTTCCAACCTTCCTTTTTTTCTAGCAGGAATTGAACAATAAGTAGACAACATGAAAAATATGCCAGTAACATTTCATAGCTCTCCTTGATTTAGCTTTTCCAAATTTTTCTTTAGATTTTTTTCAACTTTATTAAACCTCATGGTTCTAAACTTGAACATTCATACACATGTTTAACAAATAGTATCCCCAGTCATATTCTCATATAGTCTTCTGAAATAAGGAAAACACAAAAGGAAAAAAAACACAAACCCATGAACAAAAGAAATCAGCTCTCTTTCATCTCATGACTATTCATTAGATTCTTTAATTATTTTCAGATGTAGGATGAACAGAAGTTCTATGTAAATAATTCATGAACAGGTAACCATATGTTATGGAAGTCATCTGCTACATTTTGCTGTCTGTACAGTGTCCTTTCATAGTCCAAATGACACTAGCTAGTTATGACGTGAAACACAAGTTATCTTTAAATCCATACTGCTCCAAAAGTAAAATGCCAACAGTGCTACCTGATTCTACAGTATCATTCTAAAGGATGCCTGTATTCATAGTTAAATATTCACCTTAGAACTAGACTCCTAACAAGGACAGACAAAACAAGGAAAACTAGCAACTGACATATAACGGATTAAAATGCAATTCCTATTTTTCACACCTGCCCTTATACTACAACACTTAAATAAATTTAAATAATCCAACAACAAAGAAGAGAATTGAAGTGGGGGAGCTCACTTCATTTTCATACAACCAGAAGTTTATTAGTTCTTCCTTATCTCTTCTCATGCTTTCCAGGACTCCCTGAGATTGTTTAATCAAAAAAATTGTTTCTGAGAAAAAGAAGTATGAAGTTGCAAGCAGGCATCTGCAAATCCATTCCCAAAATGAATGTGAATTTTTGAATGCCAATTTCTATCAATAATAGATGTGAAATAAAGCATGGTAACTTAAAGATGTATACAAGGAAAAACACTCTTAAAGCACTGTGTGTTCAAATGTGCTTACCTACTATTTCTGTGCTGAAGAAAAAGGGCAAGTCTTTTTTGCAGAAGGAAGAAAAGAAAATTAAGATTCTTCAAAGCTCTTTTTTAAGAGGATCAAGTAAAATGGTTCTACAGAGAAGGAGACCAGAAATATGAGCAGCTGACTTCAGCCTGCAGGTGGGGAATACGTACTTACTTCCCTACCACTAGTCAGTCTTGCTCCTGAATTCTCACCTGACCCATAGATTAAGGAAGGGTCAAACAGTATAATCTATTTTAGACACCATGTTCACTATTGCCCTCTTTGGACTTGTCTGATGTGATTAATTTGGTGTCTTCAGCAGAGTTTGCTATCTTAATCGAACCACCTGACAGAACTTCTCAGTATTTGAACATGTGGTGGAAGTAAACTGTGACTTCACACAGTGTATCAGGCAGTCTTGCAACTCTAGCACTCCACTTTCACTAGTAGCAAAGGAACCATCTCTGGCCAGCAATCTGCTAAGTGACAAAATTTTTTTATGATATGCACCATTTCATTCCACTCAAGCTGCTCCTTACAACTACATCGTAGAACGTTCCTTCTCTCACCCACTAAAAACAAAGCTCTACTATTCTTTTCACTGCTTACAACATCCTGCAGTCCTTTTTATTTGTTCTGCTGGTTCTTACTCCTGCACAGGCATAGTGCAAGCAAGCATTGCCAGCAGCTGCATTTTTGCATTGACAAGGGAGCCAAATACTGTTTTTGGCACGTGCACTATAAGTTTGCCCCCCTGCAAGGGGGCAATACTTAGAGGCACTTTTTCACAAAAACACACCTCTAATTTGGAAATGAGACAGCATTGCCAAAAGGAAAAGCTGTAGCTTCATAATAAATCCAGCACCTCTCCCAGTATAGCACGTATTGCAGTAATGCAACAGATTTAGAGATTAACTGTCCATTTTCCTATGATGAGGATAGGACAGTTCTCAGGATAACTACAGTGAACACTGACAATATAATCTGACCATCTTGCCACAGCTCTAACATCACGTTAACCATCAGCTGCTCTAAATAAACCTCTTTCCTCTTTTGTCTAGTGATTCTCTGCACCAGGACAGACTAGAGTTTCTATACGACCTATAACGCAGCACTGTAAAGCGGCAGTGTCCAATGAATTGATACTTTCTCTACTCGTTCCTCTCGTCTTAGCACCTACATTTTCAATCTATGGAAAGCAGCAGCCCAGCCCTCTAAATCAGGCAGCAGAAAATCCAAAGTATCTTCTTACTCCCTATACTCTCTCCTAATACCAAATCTAAACCAACAATCTGCTAAAACAAGCTTTTCTTTTCTCTTCATTGAAGAGCACGATCTTGATGAACTGGGTTGGTTTTGTTTTTCTACACTTTCCTCCTCAGCAAGGCCTATAGAAGGTCCTCAGAGTAAGTTAGCCTGTCTCTGAAGCATACATGACTATGAGAGATCTGCAGAAAACAATACCTACTAGCATCTACTCCTGACACAGCAATATTTCATTACACTCACATACATCAATGCTGCCAGATCAGGTGTAGTAAATAAAGAACAGCTGTTGCTACCATCACCTTTTCTGACAAGCTCCTTCCTAAGTGTGGTCAGCAGATTCGTAAGGGCAGAACCTAATCTCAAAGGGCACTGCACGGTTCTTTCTGCTACCTAGTCCTTAAGGAACAACAATCTTCTTGAACTTGAAGAAAAGTACCTGTATTCAAGTAAGAAGCCATGATATATGAAGAGATTCCTCATCAAGAACATCCTTAAAAGGTGGAGTAAAATCCAGCTTCACCCTCTTAAAACTAAACTGACTTTACAATGTAAAAATGTGTCACTACAGCAACCAGATAATGTACTGAACACAGTTAAGAAGTTAATCTCTTCTACAGTAAAAACAGTTTCCAATGGCTTTAGAAACCATTTTTATCTCAAGAAAAAAGACTATCCTATTGCAACACTAATTGGCTACACAATAACTATTCTTAAGTGGATTGAACAAGAAATTTCCCAAACCAGAACCCAGCTCCCCAGACAACGAATAAGTTCATACAGATGACCTCCCCCTTCTTTCCGGGCTTGGATATTGAGTTCCACTAACTTAAGGATCGAGCATTTCAAACCAGTGGAATAGCAGAGGACAAAACACATCACATTTCTTTACTTAGTGTACTTTTTCCTGTCTAATCCAAGTGCAGCTATCATTTCAGGCTATCATTGTAGAAACATCACTGAGAACACTAATGCTGAGTAATAAAGATTCAGAAGCTTTAGCCAACTTCAGGCTTGGCTACGCAGGCAAATTAATGAAAAGATGAAGCATGAATTTATAGCACATCTGTATGATCACCCAATGTAGCTGCTTTTTTGCAGATTAAGTAGGAAAACTCTTTCCTCAAAATGGAGTAAGCTACCTTACAGAAACACATTTCCAACTTGCAAAGAAAGCATCCCTACCGGGAATTCACACAGAAGTACTAATGAGCTGTAAAGTTACACTGTAATTTACAGCTTATTAATTTCTTCAGACAAACAAGCCCACAGGTATTAGCCATAGTCATCATACCACCTACCTCAGGTACCCTTCTATCAATAAACCAGAATCAGCAACTTTCAACTATTTGAGTAATAAATACATTTTCCTCCCCATCTTTCTCACTCAGACCAGCTCCTTAACAAGATTCCTTTCCCTTAATTTTATGAGAAAATTAACTAAAAGATGGCAAGCAGGAAGGCACAAAGACATATAATAATTCACTGATGCAGTTCAAAGAGGCTACATAAAACAGACAGGTTTCACCACTGAAGGCTGAATCTTTTTCCAACATACCACTTGAGTAAAATTATCTTTTTAAAGAAAAAAAAATACATTCTTTGCTTGCAGTATCTGTAAATCTCATTCATTGGAGAAACTTTTTTTTCCAAAGAGTTAATAAACTTCGCATAATCTCATCACTACTGACACATTCATCCAAACTCCCTATTACTGAAATTATCCTCATGTCCCTCATTACACAAGAATAATCAAGGTTATATGCTACTGGAAATAAAGTGTTTAGATGGCAATAATGTGTGTATACATTTGTCTTAATTTAATAACGGCATTTTATTACAAAGAAAAATACAATCAGGTGAAGGTACAAAAGTTAAGAAAAATTTATTAGTGTTAATTAATGCTTGAAGGTAGAATTATGCTTCTTTCAATTGGACCCATTAAAGGGGCTTTAATATAGATTTGCACAGCAAGCTGAAGATTTTCAAGTGCAGATAATGAGGCAAGCTAGTACTATTTTAACCCCTCTGGAGTATAATCAGTTGATAAGGTTTTGAAACGTTACTATGTCTAGGACAAAAAGATTAGCTTTAGTTCCTCCAGATCAAAATTGAAACCTAATTAATTAACAATGTTATAGAAGATAGAAAAGGTTTCCTGCTACTTTTACATTACATTTAATTTCATCTTCTAGGGAAAACAGGTGAAGATATTTTAGTTTATCTATTGCATGAATGGCAGAAGACCAAGTTTCTTGTTCCTATGCTATACTCTTAACTGTTTACACTAAAAAATTTTACTGAATTCTTCCAAAAACTTCCACTTCTTTTAAAAGGAAAAAAAAAGCACCAATGACCTGTTTGAGACATACACAAATATTATATATTAAATACACCAGGTAGGAATTGTTTCCAAAAAAAAAAAAAGGGAGAATAAAAAGATATGTGCAGCAGACAGCCTTCAGAAGAATACTTAAAATTCTAGGACAACAAGTTATCCACATGAAGGCAGCAGTTAGAAATGCTTTTCCTTGAAACACACAGAGAAATTATGTATACATGGCAAGGACACATCACTACTGAGAAAAGAATTTTGAACCACTGTGTAAAGCAAAAATTACAGTAATAAGATCACTATAGCAATCTAGCCACCAGTCCCAAAGGAGTAAGATTTTTACCACGTAGCATTTAGAATAAATATGTATAAGCCAGATGAGGCACAGCTGTGACTATCAAGACCAAAAGTTACCAATCAACCAAATACAAAGACATGTATTAAAAAAAAAGTAACAAAAGGAAAAACAATGGAAAACTCCAATACAATATATTTTGTACTGAATTTATGTGCAGTAATAGATGAAAAAAATGAAGTGCTTTAATATACTGTTTATTTGAACCTTTGAATGGTACATTTTGAAATGCTCCACATTATTTCACATTTAAAATGTTTAATAATATGCAGTTATGCAGTAAACTCATGGCAAGAAAAAAGGTCTCATACATTTATCTAAAACTGAAGATTACATGATTGTAATTTATGAAAGGTGCACAACAGAGTGAAGTCATACTAAAATACCTAAAACTTCAATGCATGTACTCTGTTCCAAAGATATTAGACGGCAGAAGTTTTGCAAAATTGTGATTTACACTGATTTTTACCCTTACAGCCGTAAGTCCCATCTTCATGAATATTTGAGCACGTTTTTCCTCGTTTAGGTCATACAAAAGTGATTAAAGACCATATTACTTCTCAGCCATAGGTTTCTAAATTAATTATCCTAGTTGATTTTCAGTAATATCCGTTAAAAGGGAAACCCTTCAAACAACTGAAATATCTCATTACAAATAAAGCTAATTTAGCTCTCAGTATTAAATAACTATATGCATCTCATCTAGGGTGTTGAAAATATGCTTTCTTATCTACAAGAATTTTAAAAGGGCTCTTAAGTATGTCAACAAAGTCTAAGCAGAATACAAGAGAGGAAAGATTATCTTGTGTTCTCCTTCTAGGGTTTTATTGCTGTTTCTGGCAGCAACATCAGCTTACATACATGTCAAATTATGAGATACGTCATTTATTTGCCTTTTTTCCCTTAGTCAGCACGGATTCATACAATTGGTTGTTTGGTGGCCACTCAGGAATTCCTAGTAAATAAATACCCTATGACAAATGATATTGTGGCAACTGATACCTTGTATGAAGGAGAGGGAAAAACAACAGAAGATGACAGGATAACCTCACCTTCCTAGAAGTAACAGATTGGAAAGCTGCAATACAAAGTCTTGAAGTCTTGCTGTCTATACCTTACAGAAAAGTACCTTCAAGGTCATTACTGTTGAAACTTGCAGTTTCGTAAGCAACCTATTTGCGTGTTAATTACACAAAAAATATCTTTTTCTCCTTAGATGAACAAAGAGAGAATAAATCCAGAAAAACAAAACAAATGAGAAAGCTCCTTACTACATTGTTCTCTACACTAGCTCCAGTCTTTGATTACCAAACCACTCCAAAAACTCACAAAATGATCCCCCCTCTTGTTTCAATCCTCTGGCATCCCACCCAATGGATGAGGCAAGAAGGTCAGAATGACACCACCTTCGTATACAGCTTTTACATACAGCACTGGTTGTTAGCACCATCTGGTGCCCTTCACACCCCATCCCACACCCCAGCCACCCCCCAAGTCAATGATACTTTAATGGAAGCTACATGACAACATGCATTAAAGTTGTGACCATCAAAAAAGCAGCTTCTGCCCGCCTCCTATGTTAATTCCTCCTATCCTGTGGCCAAGCTCTCCTTTCCTGGCTGCCACTTTTCCTTGTTTCTAGTTATATTTTCAACCTCTCCCCACATCCAGATTGTAACTGCATCACACTATATCAATTTCAGATTTCTGATCAATTTCAATTTCAGTTTCTGAAATTGATCTGAAACCACAGAGAGCCATCTCCAGGAGATGCATACTACAGGTTCAGAAGCTGCCACAGCAGGCAGCTCTTCTTAAAAGCACATTACTGCACACAAGCTCTTCTACACTTCTTACACAGGTATTTTCTCTTTCAGCTAAGGTTAGGGTAGAAATGCAGGAATAATTATGAGTTGCTGGTTTATGAAAATGATGTGCATGCATGCACCAGACACATTACACATCACACCAAATCACAGCCAGGAGGACATGACAACACACAAAAACTCCAGCCACGTCTGTAATACAAGGACGAATGACCTCATTTCAGTGGTGTTTCTTGTCAGGCAGTAGGTATATCAAGTTCATTTTGAACAAACCAGGAGTAGGTAAACTCTGGAAACCTGAGTTTACACCCCTGGCTACACAACTTACCTCAGTTCAAGAAATACCCTAGTGAAGGCCATCAGAAATGTGTGGAAATTCACTAATGATCTGCATGATGGGGCAGAGTGCACTCTCAGCAAATTTGCTGATAACACAAAACTGGGAGGAATGCCTGACATGCCAGAGGGTTGTGCTGCCGTTCAGCAGCTGGACAGGCTGTAGAAATGGGCTGAAAGGACCCTCATGAAATTCAACAATGGGAAATGAAAAGTCCTGTACCCGGGGAGGAACAACACCATGCAATCTTGTATGCCAGGGTCCATGCACCACAATATGCTGGGGGGTGCCCAGCCGGAAAAAAGCTTTGGAGAAAAGGACCGTAGGTCTGACCATGAACCGGCAAAGTACCATTGCAACAAAGATGGCAAATGGTACCCTGGGCTGCATTTCGCAAAGTATTGTCAGCAGGCTGAGGGAGGTGATCCTTCTTTACTCAGTGCTAGTGAGGCCACACCTGGAGTACTGTGTCCAGTTCTGGGCTCCACAGTACAAGAGACAGATGGAGCTACTGGAAAGAGTCCAGTGAGGGGCCATGACGATGATTTACATGCTGAAGCATCTCTCCTACAAGGAAAAGCTGAGAGAGCTGGGACTCTGTAGCCAGGAGAAGAAAAGGCTCGGGGGAATCTCATCAATGTATAGAGATTCCTGAAGAGAGGATGCAAAGACAGAGCCAGGCTCTTTTCAATGGTGCTCAGTGACAGGGCCAGAGGCAATGAGCACAAACTGAAACAAAGCAGGTTCCCTCTGAACATCAGGAAACACTTTTCCACTGTGAGAGTAACTGAGCACTGGCACAAATTACTCAGAGAGGTTGCAGACTGTCCATCACTGGAGATATTAGGAAGCTGCCTGGATATGGTCCTGGGCAACTGGCTCTAGGTGACCCTGCTTCAGCAGGAGTGGTAGATCAGACGACCACCAATCTCAACGATGCTGTGATTCTATGAAAAACTATGTATCAGTCAGCCTTTTATCCCCAGAAACTGCAGGATCTAGACATCTGAAAGCACACGCTCAACTTCTTGTCTGTGTTTTTGCTATCAGCTTTATTATCTCTGAAGTAATGCTAATTCTTTTTCTCTCCCTCTATATCACACCTGGTCTGATTATGACTTTTTTCTTATTAACATTCCTAATAATATGAAAAAGCACACTGTGTTGTCCTCAGTCTTGAGGAAGTAGTAGTAATTTGAGATTTACAGAGAAAAGGAAGGTGCAACATTTATTGTTCCCTTGTGTTTATTTAGTATTTGTTAGTGTTGGACTTCATAAATATCATATTTCAAATACTATGAAGGGTTCAAAAGCTTTGATTACTTTTCCCAGAATTATTTGATTTCTAGAAAATGAGCTCATATTTCCTCAATTTCACCAATGGATTGGCCTCATACATGGTTTTCACTTAAATTTTATTTACTGATACACAGCACTCAGTTTTGAGTGAACAGTTCAATAGAGAATGCAAATGACATAAGACGTAATGGATGACATTTCGTATTTGTTTGAATTGTTTCATAGTTTATGCTAACAGTTAATAGATATTGTTACAGGTTAATAACACTAAAATACGTAGCTGTATTGCTTTTAGGATACTACATTTTAGTCTTCGTTACTCTAGAAATGTTTTATTTTTCTATTTGTCAGGATGACAAATCTTTCCAAACTACATGCACATTACAAACCTAAACATAGTCAGAACTCTTCTAGATTAAAATCCAAGTTTAGGTAAGTCCATTATGGTGAGTCCATAAGGCAATGAGTTGATAAAACCTCTCTGAAAAAGTTTCATCTAAAAATCATAGAAACATTTTAGGTGAAAGGTCATCTGTTTGAACAACTCAGAAGAGTTTAATTAATACTTTATCAAAAGGTTATAATCTCTGGATCATCTACAACTTTCACCTTAAAACATAACAGCAAACTATTTTCACCTCTTAGGAAATATAAATTTGATGTAAATAATAGAATTTTTCTTAACTGTTCTATTTAAACATTATACAAACCTGTTCTAGGGTTTCTATTTGGCTGTCTTTGGCTTGCAAAATCTCTAAAACCCTTCTGTCCTTGACTTCAGCTTTCTGCTTTTCTCTGGAAACAAACAAAAAAAATAGACACTTTATTAGTCATAATTTGCAGTTAATCATTTGAATTTTTCATGTCCTGATAATGAATGTCATTTTAAAGCACAGAAAATTAAATTATCTGAAGCTGACAGGCCTTGCAGAATTAATCAGGGAGCATATGGCAAGTGACAGCAAATTACATCTGTAAACAGTGAAGACAACTTTGTTCAAAAAGAAACAGAAGCAAGAGGTCTTAAAATACATTTTTAAGCAGCTGAAATTATCTGTTTCATTCTTTCCCAAATACAGAAAGTGTATTTGTCCACAGACTGAGTGAAATGCTTTTTTTCCTTCCTCGCAAGATAGAGCCACTAGGCTGCTTGAGTTTGTGAGTCCTTCTCTCAACTACATGGCACTTTTATGCCTGAAACAACACTTTTGAACATCATGGGTAACTGTTTTACTATCTGTCACATGGATAGAACCTATAACTTTTATTGGAGAAAAAACAGACAGCTCAGAAGCTTGGGTAATGGGTCAAGCAGAGCGTCTCTATGTGGTTAACAAGTGCAGGGCTATAATCACCTCTGCAACACCTGGTAGAAAACCAGCTGATGAGTCATCAATGCTTTGTTTAACAAACCACCTCATCTCATTGCTATCCTGTTTCTTGACTGAGTTTTAAACATCGATGACCTTATGGGCTTTTGTTTTAGGCAAAAAGAAAACAAACATTGTCATAGTAAGGATACACGGAGATTCCTTAGCACAAGATAGAGTTCCTATCGTATATATCTGCGACAAAGGCCTGACAACCATATATTTCCTAAAAATGGCCAAATATTTCAGGCATCCCCAGCACCAGAGGTGACAGAGAAGCAGAAACTTATTCAGATTATACCTGGTCTCAGAATACAGTTAAACTTCAATTCTGGCTGAATATAAGCTACCCCTGGAAGCCAGAGTATCCTACTTGTGCAGCTTTTGCTCTGCCAAAATGGGAACGTTTCAGAGGTGTAAAGGAATGGAAGAGTGGTACCTATGAGTTTGTAAATCTGATCAAAAGTGGATGAGAATATCCAGCTGTGCATAAAAGGCTTCATCTGTTGAAGCATTTTATAACAGAGATCAAAAAGGATCTACTATTGTGTATTACTGCATATTCTACTGTTATCAGTGTTTTTAAAGGCTAAACTACACTCTGCCCACAGGCCACCCGATACCATATTTTTTTAAATAAAGTTCTAGGTCTGCTAAAATATCTAATCTGGTCTTGAGTAAATAAAGGATAAAAATGGTATGGAATTTAAAGCAAGTTTTTTGGAAACCAAGGTCTCAGGGCATCATAACTGTAAGTAGCACCCTCCTGCTGCAGATACAGCAGCACTGATGTCCTGCAGCACTGGAAGAAAACTAAGAAAAACCTAGCTAAAAAGATACATATCTAAGTTACATTTAACTACAAGAAACAAAAGTATATGGGAACTTCAGCAGTTGTATGGCATAAAAAAAAAAATCTAATTCCATACAGAAAATAATTCAGGAGCTGTAATGAGCATAGAAAAGTGAAACCATGAATATTCAACTAGTATTCTGAAAGACATTTCATGTCTGAAAGGTATTTAGCATTTTAACTAAGACAGAAACTTAACAGAAAAATGCACATCCGATCCTGACCTTAAAGCATCTGATCATCTGCAATCAGAAGCATCGAGGAATTATCATGATAGATTGCTAGGAAGACATGAGCAGTGAAATACATAGCACAGCCAGTTTTTCATAGTTTCTCTTTGAACATCTACTAAAACTGAACTAAGTAGACTGTAATTACAGAGATCCATGCAAAAAAGAAGTTATCTGATATATTCCAGAGGTTACACTGTGATGTCCTTTGAAAAAAACAACTAAGGACAAAAAGGGAGCACAAGAGAGAAAACAACAGGTTTCACAATACATGACAGTTAATGAAACTAACCAGCCCAGCTTACAGTGCATAACTAGTTTTCAGAAGTCACATTCTCGGTCAGGTTTTGAAAAACAGCAAGAGACCTTCTGATAAGCTTATAAAACTTTGTACTAAAAGATACTGAGTAACTTTAAAAAGGAGTCAGTAAGGAAAAATGTCTGTGAATAGACTTATCAGAGAAGTTGGTGCATGTTCCAGAAACAGATATACTGTTCATGATAGGTACTGTACTTTATTCCACAACTTGAATGAACCAAAAACTGCTCCAGTGTAAAAACACCAATGCTTCTTCATACTTAATTATTTTGCTGTGGGATCCTGAATGGCTACCAACAACTACCTTTTTTCAAAGATAAAAGTTGCAATACAAAAAACCCAAACATTTTTGGAAGAAGGTATCTCTCTCCCATAAGCACATTACACCATAATCTATCTGAGGAAGTGATGGATCTATATTAATATATGTCTTAACTGTAAGTATTATAGTACTCCCAGTTTCCTCAGGTGTTAATTACAGCTAGACAACTTAAGAATTTAAGATTAGACACATGCATAACTGCTTGATCCAAAATTTTAAGAGCTTCAAAAGACAAAAAGCAAAGCAGCTCTTTACTACAAAGGACTTAGAATAGTAATGTGTAGGCCCAGAACAAATCATACAATACATAAGCATATAATACACACACACACAAAAGCCCCATGAACCACTGAATAGCACCACTTCCAGCCCTCAAAAGTATCCTGACCTTAACCACTGGCTGACATGTCCTATCCATTCTTTGTTCCCACAGTGATGTATTTGCCTCTCCATTTTAATTCAGCTGATTTTATATTTCTACTTAAGTAAAATGATTGTTCTAACCACTCATTCTATATCTACTGTCCACAATATGCCACTATCTTCCCAACTCCTCTAACCACTATCTCCTCTCACAAAGTCAGCCTTTTTTAAAACCAGGCCCAATTAAATACAAATACTGCATAATTAGCCTCTTAACTCAGCTGTGATTAAACTTGTTTTCTAACAGATTAATTGATCTGAAAACTTGATGGGTTAGGTAAAAACCCAAAAACTTGATAGGTTAGGTTCTGGCTTCCATAGGTATGTCAGCCAGAAAAGGAAGGTGAAAGAAAGCATACCCAGCCCCGCTCGATGAGCAAGATGGGCAAACTGGTAACAACAGATGAGGAGAAGGCTGAGGTACGCAACAACTTCTTTGCCTCAGTCTTCACTGGCAGTCTCTCGTCCCACACCTCTCGAGCGGATGGACTGCCAAGACAGGGACTGGAGGAGCAAAGTCCCTCACACCGTAAAAGAAGATCAGGTTTGCCACCACCTGAGGAACGTGAACATGCACAAGTCTATGGGACCTGATGAGATGCATCCCCAAATCCTGAGGCAACTGGTGATGTAGATGCCAAGCCACTCCCCATGATATATGAAAAGTCATGGCAGTCAGGTGAAGTCCTTGGAGACTGGAAAAAGGGAAACGTTGCACACATTTTTAAAAAAGGTAGCAGGCAGGACCCTGGGAACTACTGACCTGTCAGCCTCACCTTCATGCCTGGGAAGATCATGGAACAGATCCTCCTAGAAGCTATGCTAAGGCACATGGAGAAAGCAACGCGCTTGCAGGCTCTCATCCTGCTGGGGGACGTCAAACACTGACATCTGCTGCAAAACTAGCACAGCGAGCTGTAGGCAACCTAGGAAGCTCCTGGAGCATATGAAGGATAACTTCCTGTGCCAGGTAACAGGAACAGTAAAGTCCCTCCCACTGTAAGAGAAGATCAGGTTCAAGACCACCTGAGGAACGTGAACAAGCACAAGTCTAGGGACAGGGAGGTAATTCAAGACAGGCAGCATGGCTTCACCAAGGGCAAGTCCTGCCTGATCAACCTAGTGGCCTGCTGTGATGGAACAAACAAATCAGTGGACAAGGGAAGAACTATGGATATCAACTTCTGTAAGGCCTTGGACATGGTCCTCCACAACATCCTTCTATCTAAATTGGCGAGAGATGGATTTGATGGGTGGACGAGGAATTGGTTGGATGGCCGCATCCAGAGGGTAGTGGTCAAAAACTCAATGTCCAAATGGAGACCGGTGACGAGTGGTGTCCCTCAGGGGTCCATGCTGGGACCTGTACTGTTTAAAGTCTTCATCTATGCACAGGGGACTGAGTGCACCCTTAGCATGGTTGCAGATGACATCAAGCTGAGTGGTGTAGTTGACACACCTGAGGGATGGGATGCCATCCACAGGGACCTGCACAAGCTCAAGGAATGGGCCCGTGTCAACCTCATGAGGTTCAACAAGGCCAAGTGCACCTGCGTCGGGACAAACCCTGGTATCAGTACAGGCTGGGAGACTGAGTACAGGGATTGAGAGCAGCCCTGCCAAGAAGGACTTGAGGGTATCAGTGGATTAAAAGTTGGACATGAGCCAGCAATGTGCACTCGCAGCCCAGAAGGCCAATTGTATCCTGGGCTGCATCCAAAGCAGCGTGGCCAGCAAGTCGAGGGAGGTGATTCTGCTCCACTCTGATGAGACCCCACAAGAGTACTGCATCCAGCTCTGGAGTCTTCAGCACAGGAAAGACACGGACTTGTTAGAGCAGGTTCAGAGGAGGGCCACAAAAGTGATCAGAGGGGTGGAACACCTCTCCTATGAGGCCAGGCTGAGAGAGTTGGGGTTGTTGAGTCTGGAGCAGAGAAGGCTCTGGAGACCTACTGCAGACTTCCAGTACCTAAAGGGAGCTTATAGGAAAGACAGGGTCAGACTTTTTAGCAGGGCCTGTTGCAACAGGACAAGGGGTAATGGTTTTAAACTAGAAGAGAATAGAATTTGACTAGATATAAGGAAAAAATTTTTGACAATGAGGTTGGTGAAACCCTGGCACACGTTGCCCAGAGAGATGGTAGATGCCCCACCCTGAAAACATTCAAGGTCAGCATGGATGGGGCTCTGAGCAACCTGATCTAGTCAACAATGTCCCTGCTCATTGCAGGGATGTTAGACTAGATGACTTTTAGAGGTCCCTTTCAACCCAAAGATTCCATGATTCTCTGTGACGCTCAGTCAAACAGTCCTTCAAACAAAGCTGCTGAGGAACAAAGTTTGTAAATACAGATCTATTGTCATTGTAATGAGTGGGAAAAGTCTTAAGTAAATTCAAGGGTTTTTTTGATTTCTGATGTTTTTCTGAGGTTTTCTTTCAGACTCACAAGATAGTACAAGCTGTACTGATGCCCCCAAAAACAGTTTCACCCTTTACTACCCATAGCTAAAGAAAAAATTATATTTATCAGAATTTTAGGACACAGTGGATATTGGCAGAAGCCTAAAGCATAAATTGAATTCTCATACGGAACCTTACCAGCAGCTTATCTTGGCAGCATAGGATGACTTCCAATGCTTGTTACAGGACAGTTCCCCACAAACACTGAAGGTAGTATGACTGATTGCAGCTTACATATCATATTTGTATCTGCTGTTGCAGCTTGAAATGAGACTAGATAAGAATTGCAGCAGTCGCCTTCTCTTTTTTGGAACGGTAACAAATATTAATAAAAAAAATCTTCAACAAACTTTATTAATTGAGCCATTATGTATTTACATTATATTTTAAAAAGTCCACTGGAATATGGGGGTAAAAAAAAATTCAGGCACTGTCAAGAAGCTGATGATGATCAATGACTGAGACAAACTCCTGTTTAGCTAATTAGAACCACTGATGAGCAATAATGATGTGAGCTAAGAATATTTGCAGACTTCTTTAGGATGAAAAATGGAGTGAGGAGAGGCTGTCAATTTGTACAAGTTTTAAGCTCCAATCAGTTTTCCCACGAGTACTACCTATTTTAAATGTCTAACACAGGTGTATTTAGCTACAAAGATTATGGAGATTTAGCTTCCCACAAAAATGAGGAAACTGAGAAATTAAGTTTAACGTTTTTCCTGTGTTATGATTTTTTTTCTGTGTTATGCTATACTTCACACAACAGGATGGCGTTAATATTTTTGAAGTGTGGCACATTTTTAATGGCTTGTCAAAAATTAAACATTAGAGTATGAAGAAACATTTAACTGAATGAGGTAGGAAAACAGAATACACACTACAAAAACCTTAAGATTTTAAAAAACAGAAGTTTCTTGGAGTTATAAAACCACACTTCCTAAAATCTTCAGCAAAAGTACTCTGGAAAAAGAGGCATCTTGTAGCCTACCACAGGTTTTAATTAGTCAAGCAATTAACCATTTGTCAAGATAAAGTAATTCAGAGTTGTATATAATTATGTCATTTCTACATGAAACAAATGAAAGTAATTTTAACTAATAAATTGAATTTGCTGTTTAGAGGTTTCATAGACTATGTCCTCTCAGTATTACAAAATGGCAGGATTTAAAAAAAAAAAATCAAACACATGTACAGATTTGGCCTTAAATAGGTAAGGAAGTTAAGGTTACACTGCAAACTTTGGGCTGTGTGGTAAAAGTACAAAAGCTATATTTTAACAGTATACATATATAACTAGAAATAACCTGCTTCTAGAAATCTTGTTTACTTTTGAAAGATGTTTCTTTGAATCTAAAGGGATGCTGAATTAGAAAGGCTACAAAATACCAGCTTGTGTGATGCAGCACTGAATTTGATTATCACCTCTCCCAGTCTTCCAACTTCCAACTATTTTACAGACAGACTTCCACAAGTGCACAGATTCAATGTTGGTATTAAATAGATAATGAATCTCTCACATGCAATGTGAAGTTGTAGAGCACACGCTGTCAATGTTACTGTAAATACAGCACCAATACTGTAATTTACTGTGTACAGCCAGTACAACACACAACTATGTGGCTGCATAGTCAGCATTTAGCAGAAACAGAGCCCATGCCTTGATTTTCCAATTAGAAACCTTACTGTGTTTCCCTGTACCTATTAGGAAGGGATAACAAAAAAAAAAAAAAAAAAGCACTAAAGAATTCTCATTTAACTGAGTTTATTTTCACCTCAGATTCTAGGAGATCCTTACACTTCACGATGAATTGTAACTGATACACATTATAGTATTTTTTTTCTTTTCATACTTACAAATAGTATTTTTAAAAGATTTAGATAGCACGGAGCAAAAAAGAATTTAAATTGATACCCCACATTTTGCACTTTTCTAAGACAGCAGTTATTTTCAATAGCAAAATTGCATATGCCTATTTTTGCTTCTTTACAAAAATAATTCAAGATCTAATTAAAGAAAAATTGTAACATGAAATTATTTCCTTGGTAAATTATTTATAGAGTCAGTTCTATGTTCCATAATATGTATCAAAACGGAAAAGCATCATTACAGAAATGTAATTTTTCTTGCATCTTTTAACTTGATTGATTTAATGCATTAGATGATTTATTAAAGCCTCTTATTTTAAGCAATGTACATAAAATACTAAACATATTTTTACACTAGAGTAGTAAAAAAAATAGTGACATTCTTCCCTAATAATTTTGCAAACATTTTTCATCTAAAATACACAAGTCTCTTACAGAGTTCAAAATCTCAGCACTTCAGAACAGACTGCTTTAACATCTGCACATCACCAGGGTTTCCCCCAAGGATTTTTAAATGATGCCTGCCTGTGCTGAATAAAGTGCTAACTTGCACCTTGCATTTCAAACTGTGTCCTGAGCAGCCATCCAGTTGGTACAACACCAGCTGAATTCCCAGAGGCCACTGTTCAATCAGGCTTGACTGCAATTATCATGTCAATATTTTGTGCTCCGATATGCAGATATGCACACACACAAGCTGCATAATACCTTCTTCTCCATGGAATGTTGACTTATGTTCAATGTTCTGAGAATTTTTAATGAAACAGGATATTAAACTTTCAACTGTAGAAAATGACAATTATTTGACCTTAGATAGAGAGGTTGTACCCTTACGCTCTTACACTTTATTGAGTGATAATAACTAGGGAGTCCACTTTACTTTAAACTCAGTGACAAAACAGTAATGGCCTTTAAAAACATGTTAGATCTTGTTTACTTCCTCATTCTCCTGTCATTCTGTTTCCTGTTAATTTGCACAAGAGTAAAATGCTAAGTGGTTTAAGAAAGCTTCTGTAAGCTATTTATCACCCCTTCAAAAAAACACAAAATACAGTTTTTTAATTATTTTTCAATTAACATCAGGAATCTATATTGCTCATTCATACAGCACATTCACTTATCCTTTTACATAAAAAGTATTTGTCATTTTTAGTACATACGCACATCGTCAGTCAGTGAGGAATGTATGTCAACCTGTTTAATGCTTCTTCCACAATTTTCTATTCACAGGTTGTAGCAAATCACAACCTAAGTTCCTATGATTACCCTTCCAAAAATTCTTTGGTTATTTCTAATCCCTCGCCCTTCAGCCATGTTTTTGTCCATTTGTACACCTTTAAACAGACGTAACTGCCCAGGAAGAACGACTCCCCAGGAAGACAGACAACAAAACTCTCTCTTAATCACTAGCACTAACATTCAGGTCGCCACTGTTTCTCAGAGTGGCCTGAAATGATAAATCTATTCTTGTTCTTTTTTAAGACTTGCAAGACACAATTCCACACTTGGAATTTAGGTGTGGAAAAACATTTACGTAAGGCAAACTTGCCAGATATAACTATGTGTAAGGGTATCATCTAGCATAATACAATCCCTATTTATATCTACGAAGTCTTGTATCACTTCCACAGTTTGATCATTAATGGATCCTGCTACACCTCCCTTCCAGAAAAAAAGAATGGAGTCAGCTCACAGCCCTAAAGGAATATTAGAGTCAGTTCACCTGTCAAGATTTCATGTATTATAAGAGAAAAAGACTTAAAGGAGAGCTTTCAATGTTTACAAAAGTATTTCAAAACCTCTGACACTCTTATCTGAACCCCAACTCTGTATGACTTTACACGTCTTTACCTGTAAAAGGTACTTTCTAGCCCCTTTTTTTTTAACTCATCATCAAAAAAAAAAATGTTTCAAAAGGCAGTGAACTAGAAATAGCATACTCTTTACATAATACTGAGATCAATAGTATTTAAAGTAGCTGGAAAGTATACTAACATGAGTAGTACTTTTACAATGGCTTGTTTGAAAATACCTGGAGGCTTTTCCATATCCCAAAGGCATTTCTCATTTGCACAGTAAAGATAATTTTTTGTTTATATCTGATTATTAAAATGGGAATATAGTTACAGTTATCCAGCAAGAACTGCACAGACTGCTGAAAAGTAAATTATCATTGGTGTAGTACAGGAATCAACAGCACAGGCATAAAAAGATAACAGATACATTTTTACAATTTTAGGGCAGGTGAACTTCTATTTTGGGACCATTAAAGAACTTCAAAATAGCAGACAAATAATGGAAACTTACTATTAATTCCCTGCCATGACCCCCAAATTATGCCTTTTACATTTTCCTGGTTTATTTGAGAAAAAGATACTATAAGGAACTGTCTAATGCTACAAATATAAATTGATGCTACAAATATAAATCACTTGACTGTATAGCTAGTACTGCCCACTCAATTTCTCCTAATATATATTTTTTCTCTTTGCTTCATCACACATTCATGGTGTACAACGTTGTAAGTGAACATTTTCTATTTTTACGCTTGCATCTTTTTATTCTTGTCACACTGTAACCTCCTGAAGAAAGTCTATCTGT
Source organism: Phaethon aethereus (assembly GCF_964289735.1). Classification (NCBI taxonomy): domain Eukaryota; kingdom Metazoa; phylum Chordata; class Aves; order Phaethontiformes; family Phaethontidae; genus Phaethon; species Phaethon aethereus. Next base: position 38,269,618 of record NC_138577.1, on the reverse strand, counting down.
TCCTTTTGTCAATTTAAAGGCTGAAATCCACTGGACAATACTGTTTGATTCATTATATATATGAACTAGGATACACATGACTATGCTTTCTCAGATTCTGTCTGCTTCCATTATGTAGCCGGTTTCCGATCTCAAGTAGTCTATAAGAAAGACTTGCTGGGCACTGAAAGTTTCTCAGTTATGGAATTTTAGGTGGAAAGAACACACTGAAAAATGAAGCTTTGCAAACACTGGTGGTATCCATGTCACACAGTCCCAGGCAGAAACAACAAAGCCTTAAATCCATTTTATTCTATCTATCTCAAAAACTCCTAGCAAGCCAGAACAAGATGGAAAACATTATCAACTTGGATAGGACTGGGTCAATGTTGCTCCTAATATAGATGAGAAGGGGAAAAAAAGTCTCTAAGATGACTCAAGCTGGTTTTTTGTTAGATTACAGTGTAAATTTTCAATTTCCAGCTATTGATACAATTGTGCAGAATACAGAAAAATAGGCGGTGAGCAGCACAGATCTGCTGAGTGACATGCTTCAGGAACCATTTTGCTTGTAATTGTTACTTGGTAATCTCTTTACCCTTTAAATCCACATATTCTCCCTAGACTAACAAAGCCAGAAAATAACTTCTCATGTAATTTGCTGGACAGCAGCAGTTCTAGGTAGTAGATTCCCTAGAAATGTAATCCACTTATTGGAATTGAGATAAATTGACAATGTAGTGATACCAAAAAAAAAAAAAAAAAAGGTCCCTGCCTCATGGCAGTACAAAGACAAAAACTTTTCTGAAAGGATGCAAGTGTGAAGAGGTATAGCCATGAAACAATCTACTTAGGAAAAGATCATGGAAAGTTATAGCTGAAAAAGTTAGGAGAAAATACATGGTGCTATAATTTGGTTGTGCAGAAGATTCACAGGTAAAGCTGGGCTAGAAATTATTTCCAAAGCAGTAATTAGACTGTTCTTAGGCAAAAAAGATGAAGCTACATCAATTAAAGAGAAAAATACACACTGTTGCTCCATCTGTGCAACCCCAAAGTTCAAAATCATGATTAATACAACTTCTATATACTGAATGGGTTTTATCCAAACCTATTCCAGGATTCTCTGGGGTAATGATAACACCTAAAAAGATGCTGTGGAAGCAATTTCTTCTTTCTTAATTCCATAACTCTGAGAAGCAAGGGAAAGGTATGATATAGATATATAGCCCTGAGTTCATGAGAGGTGTTCTAAAGTATTATTCTGAAAGAGGACATAAAAAACTAGACAAAGAACCATAAAAGTCTGTTGTCACGCTTTTGCATAAGAGTACCAATCACCAGCCACTACACAAAGTACAAAGCACGTGCACAGAATATATCATTACCTTCCCATATCATAGACTATTGTTATACACAAACTTTCTGTAGCAGCTCTTCTGATAGGCTGAACACTACATTAAAAGGGTTTCACAAATATTTCCTACCATGGTAAAAAAAACCAGCTCATTATCATGCTTGTGGGCATCAAGGCAGTATCTAAAAGCCCCAAGTTCATTGTATCAGTCAGGGTGAAGCACACACAGTTATGAATTTATGGTCTAACAAAAGTATAAAATAATTTAAAGCAAGGGATAACTACCAAGCATAAAAACATTCCTAGACATGAAGAAGAATAAACAAGGAAGACAGACCGTATCTTATGCCAGCATACAATTCAAGAATTCCAAATAATTCAATGTATTTAACATTGTTTAAATGTATGCTTTCCAACATCCCTATACTTCGATTTGCCCTAATATCGCGATTATTTTTTATATGCATCATGAATCAAAATGGTAATATAAGCTTGAACATCTCTGTTTCTACCTTATTAAGCTTCATATGAATGAGCTAAAATTCTCCATATTGTTCAGCTACCTATAAAATGAGGTTAAGGCAAAACATTTTTTAATGTTTTCAATATCCTCATGCTTATATACATGTAATATATGTTTACATACATTAAATATTGTAGCTACATATTTTTTTAACGTTTGAATAGGGAAGACTGATACTACCACCACTGTCCTCATGAGAATTTGATCAAATTTTATCATGAAACAAGTCAGTAAGAATCTGCATTTCAACATGAAATCTGTTCCTAAGTCGTCGTCTTATATTAAAATTACTTGCCAAATCAAAACATGCAAGCAATATGAAAGTAATACACTGTCATAACACTCCTAGCTACTTCTCTCTTTAGTGTCCCAGTACAGAGCCTGAAGTTATTTGACACCAGTGTTGGTGACATGTGAAGTCTCAAGTAACAGCAGGCTGAAAACAAGCTGCATGCGTTTCTTCCCTTGAATGTGAAAGAAACTTTAGAAAATTACTTCTAGTCATATGATCTAGTTACGTGCCTTTGACACAGTCCCCCACAACATCCTTCTTTCTAAAGTGGAGAGAGACGGATGTGATGGGTGGTCTCTTGGGTGGATGAGGAATTTGTTGGATGGTCACATCCAGAGGGTAGTGGTCAATGGCTCAATGTCCAAATGGAGACAGGTGCTGAGTGGTGTCCCTCAGGGATCCATGCTGGGACCTGTACTGCTGAATATCTTCATCAATGACATAGGCAGTGGGATCAAGTGCACCCTCAGCAAGTTTGCAGATGACTCCAAGCTGAGTGATGTAGTTGACACACCTGAGGGATGGGATGCCATCCACAGGGACCTGCACAAGCTCAAGGAATGGGCCCGTGTCAACCTCATGAGGTTCAACAAGGCCAAGTGCACGGTCCTGCACCTGGGTCAGGACAACCCCCAGTATCAATACAGGCTGGGAGACCAAGGGGTGAAGGGATTGAGAGCAGCCCTGCCAAGAAGGACTAGGGGGTACTGCTGGATGAAAAGTTGGACATGAGCTGTCAATGTGCACTCGCAGCCCAAAAGGCCAACCGTATCCTGGGCTGCATCCAAAGCAGCGTGGCCACCAGGTCGAGGGAAGCGATTCTGCCCCGCTACTCCACTCTCATCAGATGCCACCTGGAGTACTGTGTCCAGCTCTGGAACCCTCAGCACAGGAAAGACATGGACCTGTTGGAGCAGGTCCAGAGGAGGGACACAAAAAATGATCAGAGGGCTGGAACACCTCTCCTATGAGGACAGGCTGAGAGAGTTGGGTTTCTTCATCCCAGAGAAAAGAAGGCTCTGGGAAGCCCTTATTGCAGCCTTCCAGGACTTAAAGGGGGCTTATAAGAAAGATGGAGACAAACTTTTTAGCAGGGCCTGTTGCAATAGGACAAGGGGTAATGGTTTTAAACTGAAAGAGTGTAGATTTAGACTAGATAGAAGGAAGAAATTTTTCACAGTGAGGGTGATGAAACACTGGCACACGTTGACCAGAGGGGTGGTAGATGCCCCATCCCTGGAAACATTCTAGGTCAGGCTGGACAGGGCTCTGAGCAACCTGATCTAGTTGAAGATGTCCCTGTTCACTACAGGGGGGTTGGACTAGTTGACCGTTAAAGGTCCCTTCTAACCCAAACAATTCTGTGATGACACTGTATTGTTGGACAAAATTTTCATGCAATGCAGAAGATGGAACAACACTATAGTGAATGCACTCCCAGTTAAAGATCTTAGTGTTGTATTTTCAGAAATGGAAGAACATTTACTGATCAAGTCCATAAAGGAAAGATGTGAACAAACAAAACATGTCTTTCAAGATCAAAGCACTAAACGGGAACCCAGAGGAGCTAGTACCCCTCCTGGCTCTATGACAAGCTTCTGAAATAATGTTGGCAAGCCATTTGAAGTTGACATCCTTTTTTAGTCTTAAAAAAAGAAAAATAATCCACTTTTTCATTTTAAAAAAGGGAACTCGTGACACCCTGAGAGACAGAACAGACAAATCTTTTGACCATAAGAGAATCAAGTGTTTGAATTCTGACAGTCACGTTACCAGCTCATTTACATTCTCCCTATCTTTGGCCTACAAAAATTATGAATTTGTAAATATTAGCATTCTAAAATAATCAATCACATACTGTGATGATTAACTAACATTTATAGCAATCACATGGTAATACATAAGTACCATGAGGAAACTGCCATCATTAATATCCTCAGAGTAATAATGAAACTGCATAGTCATCTCTTCTCTTACCACATCTTAGCATTTCACTTCTTAAAGAATGTGTATTTACATATGTAAATTGTGTGCCTGTTATCCAACCACTTACAACACTGGAAAATGTCCTTTACCTCCTCCTGCACTTTCAACAGAAAAATAAAATACGCAGTGCATTTATGATTTAAAAATTGAATTCAACAGCAGCCCAGGAACCTCAGTGAAAACAGAAGTACACCAACCTATAACAAAAAAGGAAGCTTGTAACATATTGTAGGTACTCTTGACAAAATCTAACAACGGAATTTTTGTATTACATTTTTAAAAACCTACATAGTTCTCAACTTAAAAGATAAGGAGTATGGTATCTGCACGTTTTTTTTAATTTGTTTTTCATTTTAGTATCATGTTAAATCTTTAAACTCACCTTTCCACAACCAAGCTGACAGCTTGAGTAAGATCTGGACTTGACACTTGGAGACGTTTCCACAGAGACCACACAAATTCTTTATCAGCCTTAGAAACAGGAAAAAAGACACGAATACATCAAATGTTGTACGTCTTTTGCCATTTTGTCTATGAAATGCTACGCCTTTCATAGAAAAAAAAAGTTATACTGTGCATATTCAAAAGAAAATCACAAAACCCCCTCCCTCCATTTTAGTGAGGCTTCCATATAAGTTACTCACTGTCCTGTGAATTAAAAAAAACACATGGCAAACAGTTCTCTCGCATAAATAAAGTTTTAATCATGTAGAATTTTGAAGACAAAGACCTACAATCAACAATAAAGGTGTATGCAACATGATATAAGGCAGCAGAAATCGACATTATTCATACAAGGCTGCCTTTTGCTATATCAATTACTGGTACTTCTAGCAGCAGGACACAATTTCTGTCAATAAACATTGAGCCTGTAATACATGCTTCAACATTCTTTTACCATATGCAGCTCTTACATTTTTTTTTCAAAACTGACAGCAAATCAGTCTTCTAACATATGCTCAGCTAACCTGTCTTACATAAAAGCCTTTGAAAAAATTCTCAAGTGAGAGCAAAAAAACAATGTTCTTTAATAATACACTAAAGAAACTTTGTGAAAACTAGATGTCAGCTAATAGCTTTTCCAGATTTCTATTTTCTACTACACATAAGTTATTTTGCACTGGTGCATTTTTATTCCAATACAGTTTTATTACTGGAAGCATCAATATTTGATGCAGTTATGTCACAAACTAAAACCATAATGTGTTTAATTACATAAAATTGTTAGGGGTAAAAAAAAGAACCACCAGCAAAAGATGAAGACAAAGAGAACAGTAAAAAGGCATATGTACATAAACCATGGACTGGACTAAGACTAAACCTGCTAAAAACAGCCTAACATATAAAATTAGAAATTAATAAGCCAAAACCACAATATTAGCAGCTATGTCTATTCAAGAGGTAAAAATCAAAGCAGCTTAGTCTACCTTTTACTAGTTTTTCAACGTTAAAGAGGAATTATTTGCATGAGGACAACACATGACATAAAAGGAAAACCAACACTGTTACAGCTATCCATTTCCCTGCCTCCTTCTTCTCCTAAGCTTCTGGAACCTAAATCTATTTCGATACCACAAGTATCATTAGTTAACCAGAACATCACTAAAATTGGCTAAACAAACACCACAGTATGTCTGCACAACTGTATCTTAATTCTGATTATCAAATGAAACATAAAGCCTGAGTTCCTAACTTCACCTCCACTGTTTGGTTTTTTCACAGCTTTCCCACTTAATTGCTACTTTCCCTTGCTCATTTTTTATGAGTAAGAACAGGTTTCACCTTTGGTCACAGTACTGTGAGCCCATGACTTGAAACCACTAAAATCAACGGTCATCTCAGACACAAAACAGCTCAACAAAACAAAAAGTGTGACAGGCCTCACAAAAGCCAATAAAGACCACATACTGTATCATTACAGTAAATCTCAGAAGCAGATATTGCTTTTTCTCTTTTTGGTATCTTTTCATTTACTCCCTATCAGTTTTGCCTTCTAGGAAGCAGACTTGAATTTTACAAGCAGTATCAGTTCCAGTGCATGGCAATCACTCCATCTTAATATGTTTCTCTCTCTTCAGAACACAACCACAACTATCTTCAATATGAAAACAAAAGAGGTCTCTAAAGCCAGCAGACTTTTATCAAGATTTATCAGTGTACTAAGTCTAAAATATTTTATCAAGATTAACACCATAACAGTCAAATACACCGAATTATGGATTTAACAAACTTTAACAATGGTTATAGAATATGAGATAGTTGTACGTATTTTCTCAATGATTTATGAGGAAAGTCCTAAAGATTTTTTTAAGTTCTGATGTGTCTTTTCACCGAACTTAGTAATGCACATATTTTGAATTTTAAAATTGCATAGAGAAGTGAGGCAATGCTGAACTTCGGAGAAAATATAAGAACAATGCTGAGCAAGTGAGAAGTGAGGGGTTTTATGATTGCTGGTTTAAAAAAAAAAACCTTCCTCTTTCAACTGTTGTAAATTCTAGTTTACATATATGTACATCTTTGAATGCCATCAACTTCTTCAACCAAGCAAGGAAGAAAACTTTATGGTAAACTGATGCCTTATCAAGGTGCTGCTTTAAACCCAGAAAAATTCGCCTGCCTACTGTAAGAATGCACACCACTAACAAATCCAACTAGCTTTCTGATTGAGTTAGAAAGTAAATTAAAAAAAGGCTCTGGACACAAAGATTTTACAATTCAAAACTATTATCAGCTTATGCAAACTGGACTACAGCAGAAAGACTTTGTCTTTCATAGAACCAGATAAATGTCATCTAACTGCCCTTGTAGGATGTACACTACTTTTAAAGTGTTGACACGGAGACTTCATTTCTGGTATTTCCAAACAATTAACAAAAAACTTTGTGTAGAAAGAAAGACGGTACAAACTGTTCTTTAAAAACTCATTGAAAGGAACATCATCTTCCTCTAACCAAATTGGGTTAGCAGTGCAAGGACTCTTTTCAAAACTAGAAGTGACCCTAGTGCATGCAAGCAAACAGATAATAACTAACTGGATTATGGTGCACTATGGTGCATGACCACATTCATTTTTTGAAGCAACACCAAAACTAAGCAATACATATTATAAGTAAGAATGCAAATGACTTCACATCAGTATCCAAGTCTTTACTGAGGAGAATCGCTAGAAGTAAGTTCAATTCCAGCTAGGAATTAAGTTGAAAGACAAACAGTAAGCATCACACTAATTAATTTACTCCATTCAGGCCAAAAAGATGGCTATCCACCTTCTTGGTTTTTAAAAAAAAAAAGTACAACCTCTCATTGTGGCTATCACCTTATGCCACTTAAGATCCTGGATTTCTATGTAAGTAGTATGAAAGACTAGAAAAAGCGTGCACTTTTTTCATGTGTCCTCAAGAAAGTCACAATCTCCTGAAAATGCCTTACCATGCCACCTGAAAAGTCACAATGTGAACCACACATGACCTACTGCTTCTTCTCAGGCAGAAACAGCATGGAAAATGAAAATGTTTTTAAGATTTGAAAAACTGCTGTAGACTTCCAAAAAGCATTTGGATCTATACAGAACATGGATTCTGAGTATTTTTAACATCTAAAAAAGTCTTGTCTTTATGTTGAGAGCCCAAAGGAAAAACACAAAGCCAAACAAAAAGTCACTAAATAATAGCAATGGTAATGTGATTTCTTTTCAATTATGTAGAAGGACAGTAAGTCATCAGTTCTTACACTCTAAATGACTCCACTTTAAGGAAATCTTTGAACCATCATGGAGGAATAAACCAGTAAATCTAATAAACCATGTCCAATTCTAATTTTAAAATAATTTTAATTCAAATCTCTCAGTTAATCAGCAATATGGGGAGCAGAACTGAACCGGTACTAGTGCTTGAATATTTTTCATATCTGTAATACACAATTCACTGCATATTTATACACTAATGACTAACAAATTAGTCTAAGGGCCATGTAGTCAGAGAAGTCCAAATATAACAAACTGCCAATAGTGTTCCACCTGAAAACACTCAGTTAAAGAAACAATCAAAGTTTCTGATGCTGATTTATGAGCTCATGAGCTTTGTTAAATTCAGCTTTGTCTGACGGTTTAATGATTTGGATTTGCTTACCATCAGGCTTCCTTAACTTTTCCCTTTACTGTCCCAGATACAAGAATACAGAAGTAGCTGTTGGGTTTTCTGCTTATTTATTTATTTATTAGAAGAGTTGAGACACTTAGGCTACTGCATGACTCCAAGAAGCACTAACATCACAAGACTCAGTACAAGCAGTGGCAGCTGCCTGTTTTCCCATCCTGGAGGTTCCCACATACTCCAAGTCCCAGATGGGGAACAGTATACGGCATCACAAAAGGACAGAATAGTGCATAACTTTCAGACACATAGACTTCTAAGCACACCATTCCTCCATTACAAAAAAATTACAAAAATGGGAAAACTACAATAACACATACTGAATTGTTCCTAATGAACAAATATGTACAAAATATACGTATATGAACAATACAACAAGACAGAAATGCTCACACGTTTCCTGTGATTTTTGCTGAGCATCCAGCATGTATCAAGCCTCTGGCAATGTAGCTTCTACCCAAATTTTGCCAAGCGTCACAGAAATTGACCTTTTGATAATATATAACATACAAAGTTTCAATGAACTTTAAGTTGCTTTCCTAACAAGAACATAGATACTCAGGTACAAATGATCTCTTAATTGAATAAGCAGTTCAGATGAACATCAAAGCACCTTCAATTATTTCAGAGACTACTTGCAAAGATGTCCAAGGAAGAGTAAAGTCAATCCCAGGTTGCACTCATGTTAGTGAAGTTACCACTCCTTACATAACTAAGTTTGGCAACATTTCTGTCTCTGCTGAAAGAACGGTAGATGACATAGGAATGAAAAAGCCACCCTAACTTAAAACCAAAAAACTTTGCAGTAAGGAATATTGAATGTGAACAGTGTGCACTAAATAAACTTCAAAGGAACAGCTGAACAGAACAGGCTAAGTAGCATCCATTTAAAAAACAAAAAATACCCACAAACAAACAAAACAAAACAAGTCACTGGAATTTCCAGAACTGCAAAACACCACCATTTCAATAAATGCTGTTTACTTTTTATGAAGGCAGGAACAGGTATCTAAAATTACTGCTGCAACCTATGGACAAGTACACACAGAACTATAAAGCAATGCTGTAATTATACTAACAGATATTCTAATATAAATCAAAAATGCCTTTCACTGGATACTTGCACAAAGCAAATGCACACAAAACAAGGCAGCGTCCTAACTGCCCTTTCTGCCAAATGAATAAGGACACAATTTAACAGCATCTTTAATACACGTTACCAGTAAAAAAAAAAAAAAATCATCTGCAGTTAAAAAATCTGTGAACTTCATTACATAAAAAGAAATTTTACAGCAAAATGTACAAAAATTTCTCATTATGACAGTGAAACATTCGTCAATAAGTGAGAAGTTACTATAAAAAGTGACTTCTCTTTAACACCCCAAACATTTTAATAGCTACAACTGTTTCATTTAAATCTATAAGTAATTAAGCATTTTGTATAACAGAATGAGCATTAGTCAGAAATTGTTAGAGTTTTAAGATGAAAATAAGTTTAAACTGCCTTTTTAGGCTCTCGGCACAATTAGTGGACTTGATAATGGGCTTAGGAGCCAAACAATTTCTTCTGAAAAACGGCTGCTTAAGACTGTCTGAAGTTGGCACAGAAAAACACTACAGCTGTCAAGGTCTGGGATGTATCAATCTTCAGCATACCCAAGAAACATTCAGCCTACTCAAGTGTATGTTAACAGCTCAAGAGGCCAGCAAGAGTGTACCTTGAACAGCTGAGAACTTACATACACACAGCAGTATACAGATGTCATTTGAAAGTTAGTGAAAATTGCTCATTAAAACTAAGAATATTCACAACACACCTAATGTCAGATAAAGACACTCATCCTGTGATCAAATTTGCATGCCAGAACTAAAGAACTATGCAAGAAAAAACAGAGCACACTGCATATCCCCCCAAAAGTTGGATTTTCCCTCAGCCTACAGTGAAAGTGATTGTACCTCATCATCATACCAACACAGGGACAAACATCAGATGAGCTACTGACAAAGGTTACATGGCATGACTAGCTACAGCAGAAATATTTGCTTGCAAGTGAAGTCATAAATTTATTAAACATCAGTGTAGGTCACAAAACACAAAATCCCTCTGGCTTATAAGCAGGGAAAAATAAATGTTCTTATTTAAATTAAAACAATTTACTTGGCTTTTAGAAGATAAATCTAAGCATAAATACTGCTCCGGACATTTGATACCAGAAGTATACAAAACTGTACCAATATTGCATATAGTTATTTGTCTAATGGAAACTAAGAAGAGACCTAAACATAGAAAGTTTTGAGAATTTTTACACCGCTTTATCAAGAAGAATTAGCTGTCATTCTTTCAAAGTAATGATACTGAATTGCTATAGGAAAAGCTTTTAAATTAGCAGTGAGAGGAGTGCCAAAAAACATAAGCAGTATCTCTCTCTCTTTTTTTTGCTCACAGGAACTATACATTCATGACGGTTTGGGTATTAAATTTACAGGTAGGTTTAACTTTTTTTTTTTTAACATGCCTATCATGTCTTGTGTTGAGAGCAAGGATAAACTGAAAAACCTCCTCCTTTCCTGTAAATTTATACATCAAGCATCTCAGTTACCTGCAGTTTGAAATCAGTACTCTTTGACGTTTCACTGTACTTATTCCAAAGCATATTAACTATCAGTAGTGTTCATATGATACCTTAAATTTTTATAGCATTACAAGTTATTTACTAATTAGGAAGATACTATCTTCTGAAATCTGGAAGAGAACGCCCCCCAAAAGAGAAAAAAAAACCCCAAAACCCAAACAAACGACATCTTCCCACCTGCACCCTCTCCTCAAATAATCCCTAGAAAAGCACAGGATACAAACTCTCATTTTATTTTTTCAATCAGTTGATATCCCCAAAGGGGAAAATTAAACACTTGAGAGGACAGAGGGAGCTCTTGGTTTACTGTTAATTTTTAGTAAGAACTCTACGATAGATACTGACAATTTTCTGTATTATGAAGTGAGTATTCAATACAAAGTGAAATACGCATGACTACCAGGCTGGAAGAATTCATATGGAAATGCAAAATACTATATGTAATTGAGAAAAAGAAAACAAACCATGAAATAACATGGCTAGTATAAGCATTGAAACATCTGCAAGAAAACTGTCAATCTGGATTGTTTTGGACTCCCCTAACGTCTAGTATACTTCTGACTAAAAAGCTCAAACCTTTAATCAAGTTGACATATACACTTTACATGCAAGTGACAGACTTGCTTCTTGATGGCTCGCAAGACTTTTAAACTTACACTGTTGTACACTGCCAGTGCAGACTCTCTTGATCCTGCTGTGACAGTGTTCCTTTGTGATTTCCAGAAAGGAATTATATTCCTAATATATATTATATTCTCTCTACAACCCACCCAGTCCTGCTGAGTGGTCACAGTACAGAATACTCTTACACTTTACATAACCCATCTTTAACGTGCTACACTTTTCACCAATTTAAAAAGTCACTAGAAGGTAAGACTGATCAGTATGTCAGAAGAAAACTTAGTGTCTTATATGCACCAGGCTCTAAAGATAACATTATTTTCAAGTTCACAAAGGTCACTCACATACAGTGTGTACTGCTACATCTAATTTCTGGGTAGAGATTTGTAACATGGCTGTATGTGACCTGACCAGATTGATAGCTTCAAAATAGACGCCATCAGCAAACAAGTGTATCTTCCCCCCTTCCTCCCCAATGCCTTAATGTTGCAGTATAAGGGATATGCAACCAACAAGTAATTTCATGATACTAGAAAAATAGTTTAACATATCTTCCAGCCATAATCCTCTATTTAAAGACTTTCCTGTTACCCTGTCTCTATTGCTAATTTTGGCACAAAGAGACTTATGAATCAAAAATGGAAAAAAATAGTGTACTGCTTTACTTACAGATATACGTAGAATATAAAAAAACTGTGTGTAGGTAAATATACAAACATACTCCTCCCACACCCTGAGATTGCATCCTTACTCAGAACTCTGTTGAAAGCAAACAGGCACCATATAAATAACGCTATCATGTTACAATGTTGACGCAGTAACAGTGGTCTAAGCAAAAGTACTACACAACTTATACTAAAAGATGCTGGCATTACACATTATTTCATAAGGAACCTCTCAGATTAGTCCATTAGTGTGACAAAAAGACAGCAATGCACTTAACAGAATAATTTTATTACACATTCTTAATTTACATACATAACAGATTCATTGTAGCATCAGTGGACAAGAAATACAAAACACTTCTGGCCCACCATGACATAGTCAGTGAATTAACATCACACAAGTCAGATCAGTACCATCACAGGAGGACAGGACAGAAATAAACATGCATTAAATGGTAGAGAGAAGTTATCAGGTAGACACAGACCTGTGACACACAATGCCACCCTCACGAAGAGCTAAAAGTAAATTACTTCCTTTGCTCTTTGGTGAATGCACTGTCAGTATGCTCTGCATGCCTTCACTCACTGGTACAGCCATTACAACAACATTTGCTTTTTTTCTGAGCACTCAACATCAAAAACTTAACACTTGGTTGGTGTAAGAATTGTCAAAGAGGGCAGGATAGGAGAAAGCAAAGGGTTCAGCCCCAGAGATAAGGGTTTGCTTTAATCCCTTTATAGATCAAGGCTAGGATAACGAATCTGTGAGCTTTCCCTTCAAGCTATAAATATCTAAACTACTTCAATGAAAACTAACCAGTCATTGAAGTAATTTGGATGGAAGATGCACAGAATGGAATAGGAGATGCATTTTCTAAGTCACGTAAATCTTTCTGGAAGCACTACAATTCTGAGAGTTATTTTAAGACTTCAGTCACTTATTTGAGAGCACAGAACAATGCAAAAGTTGCTGCACAGGACACAGTTTTTGTTTACATATAATGCTACGGATTAATATAATCATAATGCATTTGTTATTTTCAATGCATTCAGGAGTACAGGAATGCTCAAGTAGTTTTATTTTACAGACAATACAAACATATGCCTACACGTAAGGCCTTTGACAGAGTCCCCCGCAACATCCTTCTCTCTAAATTGCACAGATACAGAGTTGATGGGTGAACTGTTGGGTGGATGAGGAATTGGCTGGATGGTTGCATCCAGAGGGTAGTGGTCAACAACTCCAAATGGAGATCAGTGACGAGTGGTGTCCCTCAGGGGTCCATGCTGGGACCTGTACTGTTTAATGTCTTAATCAGTGACATATGCAGTGGGATCAAGTGCACCCTCAGCAAGTTTGCAGATGACTCCAAGCTGAGTGGTGTGGTTGGCACGCCTGAGGGACGGGATGCCATCCAGATGGACCTGGACAAGCTCAAGGAACAGGCCCGTGTCAAGCTCATGAGGCTCAACAAGACCAAGTGCAGGGTCCTGCACCTGGGTCGGGACAACCCCCAGTATCAGTACAGGCTGGGGGACAAAGGGATTGAGAGCAGCCCTGCCGAGAAGGACTTGAGGGTATCAGTGGATTAGAAGCTGGACGTGAGCTGGCAATGTGCGCTCGCAGCCCAGAAGGCCAATTGTATCCTGAGCTGCATGAAAAGCAGTGTGGCCAGCAGGTCAAGGGAGATGATTCTCCCTCTCTACTCTGCTTTTGTGAGATCCCACCTGGAGTACTGCATCCAGCTCCAAAGATCCCAGCACCAGGAAGACATGGCCCTGTCAACACAGGTCCATAGTAGGGCCACAAAATTAAATCAGCGGCCTGGACCACCTCTCCTGTGATGAAAGGCTAAGAGTTGGGGTCGTACAGTCTGGACAAGAGAAGGCTCTAGAGAGATCTTATTGCAGCCTTTTAATACCTAAAGGAGGTTTATAAGAGCAACTGAGAGAGACTTTTTAACAAAGCCTGTAGTGATAAGGGGCAACAGTTTTAACAGAGTGAAAGACGGTAAGTTTAGATTGGACATAAGGAAGACATTTTTTACAACATGGGTGGTGGGACACTGGAACAGGTTTGTGGATGCTCCATCATTGGAAGTGTTCAAAGTCAGGCTGGACGGGTCCCCGAGCAACTTGACCTACTGAAAGACGTCCCTGAGCAAGGCAGAGAGGTTAGACTAGATGATCCTTAAAGGTTCCTTCCAAACCATTCTATGACTATAATCTCTATACCAAATTTTAAATTCCCACTCACATTCTGGGGGCAATTTGAAATATTTACACACAGACATACTGTGAATAGGTGACTACTTTAATAAGTGCAAAAATACTGTCGGGTTTTTTTAAAATATCACTCTCATTTCATCTTCACAATTTTGCTCAAATATTCCAAACAAATATTTTTCAGAAGGAAAGACCAGGTATGCAAAAATTCATTCTAGCTAGCTAAAATTTGTCAAAAGTAAAAAAAAAATAACAAAAGAAAATAAAGAAACATAGCTATTCAACATTACTTCTGTCTATAATACATAAAGAGTACACCTTTTATTAACAACACCTGTACTAATCAGACTCATGTGATTTAGACTCCTTATGGCAAAATATAAGAGTATAAAATAACAAAAAACCCCACCCAAAGCACAAAACAGCTGGCATTCCTTGGCACCAATAAGTATGTGGTCTTGGTTAATCACAAATAAAAATATTAGTATTTAATTAATGGACACATTAAACACTTTGCCCTATTTTGAAAAAACAGTATATGGATATCAACAATTCATCCAGAAGAAATACTAACACACTAAATTCTCATACTGGTAGTTGACAACCATTTCAATTTTAGTCAGAAGAAAAAGAACTAAGTCAACATAAAAACACATCACTAAGGAAGAACTATGGCTTTTTTAGTTTTAGTTTCAATTCTCAGCTATTGATTTTAAAACATTTCTATTATGTACAATCAGCATACACCTCAAATAGCTATTCACCTATCATGAAACAATGCAATGTTTTGTTATTTAATGTATTTTTCCTATTTACTTGTAAATAAAGTGTGGAGGTTAAATCTATTTATGAATCTGTGTTATCATGGCTACATTAGATTTCCAGTGGATGTCCTGGATACTAAATCCGTCCAGAATGAAAGAATGCATCTGTTTTTCCAGGTAAGAAAAATTTTTCATAAGGAGAGTTTGTTATAGCAATCCTGTCTGTTACCAATGCTGCTGATACCAAAGAGAATATTTTACATCCCTGCCTGACCTACAAAGTGATCAAAACAAGACAGTCCAGCTGTCCACAAAGTACTGTTCTTTTTCTGCAAATATAGTATAAAATAAGACATGAAGACCAGAACAGGTCTATGCACAGCTTTTCACAGTAGGCAGGAAACATAAAACATGAAGCAAAGCCAGCAGCCGCTGAAGCCCCCATCACTCCACCATCCACAAAGCCTTGTTCCTCTTCTACCTGAAACGCTTATGGATACATATAGTGCATTCTTTCAGATTTCTCTCCAATCCCTGACAATGAAGAGAAAGAACAGTAACAGCAGCTACAAGAAGATCTCTTTCTTCCCTGTTTCTATTTGTCACTTTTTGACAGAAACCGGCAAATCTGCTGCAGCAGAACATTTACAGACAGTTACTGATCAGCTCCTAACTTTTTGACTAATTTTTGACTAGTTTTTTTTAATCTATAAACTGCATTTTGTAAATTCAAAACCAGAAGCAGCAGTATGGTTTCTTTGGCTAAATGTTGTAGTCTGGTGGCTGACAGACTGTACCTTCTAAGTCAGAGGTATAAACTGTGCAGAGTACCATGCAATGGTGTACTCTCCAGAGACCTGTAACTTAGTCACAGCTACATACACCTATTAATTCCTAATATAGCAGAGGAGTAGGCATTATAAGCATCATTGACAGGAAAAGCACATGAGCTTGAGTAGATAACACTAACAAGAGCTCCCTAAAAACAGTGTATGTAACTGCAGAAAAAAGATGGGGTAGTCTCAGTTTTTGCAGAACCACAAAGTTAGAAAAAAGTCTTCAATTAGGAAAATATCACCTTATTTTAGCAGCAAGAGATGCCATGTTACCTTCTAAATCAAAGCTGCCATGAATAAAGTTAAGACTGTTGGGTTTTTTTTTAAAATAAGAATGGGTAAATTGTTAAGACACTTGCTTGAACCCAAAACAACACTTTCAGCAAATAAAGAAAGAGATCCTAGGCTGGAAAATATGAAACAAAGCTCATCAAACCAAAGGCCTTTTGTGAATACCACCAAAAACATAAGTAAAAAGAGGACGTGTTCTCCGGACTTCCAGCAACATAAGACACTAAACTGGATGTAGAAAACTGAGTCTCAAATCATACCATCTTGTTCAAAGCGAGGATTTGATGAAGTTTCCTACCACAGGATACTTTAAAGAACCTTTCCTATCTTCTTAGTTACCGAACAGGGTGCATGAAAGTGTCTGTAGGAACAGGATTGACAGCCAGAACACCAAAATGTATCTTCTGTTTCAGGAATGCACATTATTTTGCACCAAATGAAATAGCTTCCAGAAAAAAATGACCGCAAGAAACTAACTGTGGAACACACTATAAATTAATTATTAAAATATAGAGTCACCAGGTGGTTTAAAGAAAAAGCACATGAAAGCTAAAGAAAAATACCCTTGGCCCAGAAACTCCACTCACAGAATGAGCTTCCAGAGAGAGAGCAAATCATTCCCCTTATTAAAAAAATAGAAACAAACAAAATAGCCACATTTCCTTTACCAGCAAAAACTATGCTTGCAAAAACAGCACCTCCATCTGCCCCCCAAAAACCACAGAATCACAGGAGAAAACAAGACAGGGATAAAACACACCAGATCTTTTCAACACTAAGCAGAGCCAGAAACTCCAGGAAGCAATAGGAACATAGCTGTCCAAGATTTTTCATGGAAGTGTCTTGAGGTATTAAGGTGGTATGCAGCAGCATAATGCCCTGAAGTAGAACGTAATAGTTGAAGCAAGTAACAGAGGCCAGATCATCATAAACTTACTGCTTGACTTTTGCCTTTCCACTGCCCCCCAACACTGTCTGGCCAGTCAGAGAAATGGAACAGGAAGGTCCCAAAGGCAAAAAAAATTTTAAAAAAACAAACGTTTCCTTTGCAGTTTTCTCAGGAAAATTACTCGGTTGCTCAAGTAATTCTCAAGTAAAATTAGGAGAAGAGGAGCAGTGAAATTAAAAGTCATTTATTAAGTGATTATCAAAATAACTATACAATGGTCTACTACAGACACAACGATAATTTTCCCAAAACAGCACAATACAGTGCCAAACATGCTTTAGATTTAGATTTTTTTCTTACTTTCTCTGCTTTACACAAGTTTCCTTAGTAGACAATTTGGGAGCTTTGGACTGTTTTCTTAATGTGGCTTTCTCATTTTTGCAAATTCCATCACAGAATTACAAGACAACATCAGTATTCACACACTGACTACAACAAAATTGTTCTGCTTTTAATAGGCTCTCCTCCAAGATCTCACTTATTAAGATTCAGGTTCCCACAATGTTTTTAAGAGTATTAAAGAAAATATCAAATACTGCAAACCTAAGCTGCTGAGGACAAGACTTAACAGCAGAACCTTAGCTTTAGAAAATTGAGGAAAAAAAAAAAGAAAATCTTCAAAATATCATATTTGGCCCTGTAGGCACCTTTACCTGGTGGGAAGTGTTACCTTAAAAGACAGAAGAAATGTGAAGAAAAAGAAGCTAAGTTTGAACATAAAGGCCACCATCCCAGATGAGAAAAAGGGTCAGCTACTCCAGGATCCTGTTGCAGAAAAAAGACAACAGCCGAAAGTAGATGCCTGAAATACGTGTGGTTAGGGCAAAGCTAGTATGCAAAATACTTCCACTAAGACTCAGGAACTTCATTAGCCAGAGATGGCTTCCATATATATAGCCAACAGACTATATTGTCAGTGGATTCCAGTTCCTAGTAGATAGACTTCACAACAGTGGATACAGTAGCCAAAGGAGGTGTGGAGAAGTAGAGAAGTCTGGCATATTTTATTCACGTGCTAGATAAACATTGGGTAGATACATTTCTATTTCTATAACTTTGTTTAGTGTTCCCTAGAACCAATTAAAACTTTCAGCCTCAATCATTTGATAAGGTTTTTTTTTTCCTTTGAAAAAAAAAAAAATTGAAAAGGCTAATACCTAAACAAATATTTAAAGCTAATCCTTTAGTTCTGGTACATTGTTAAACTATTAAACTAGACTTCAGTTGGGAGGTCTGTTTTGGAAGTGCAGTTTATGTCTGTGAATGTAACACTCAGAAGAAAAAAAGAAAAAAACCCCAAAACTTAGGCAATTTTATCCTGTTGCTGGATTATAAGCTAACAACCTCTCACTAATGTCTTTAAAAAAGACATTTACATAACATTTCTATGCAAAATGCCTGCTAAGGTAGTCTCCAAAACAGATAAACCTACCCCACAGACTAGAACATAAGACAAGAAAAATCTTAATACACAATCTGAAACACTTTTACTGAGGGTCTTCACACACTGGCACAGGTTGTCCTAAGGGGTTGCAGAGTCTCCAGCCATGGAAATACTCAAAACCTGACCGCACACCATCCTGGGCAACCTGCTGTCGGATCAGGCAGAATAGATGTTCCCAGGAGGTCCCTTCCAACTTAAAACAGTTTCATGATTCTGATTGACAAGAACAACAAATGTTAGGTGACGACTTAAAACAAGAACCGAAGAAGATCTTACATGCAAACGAAACTAAGAAAATCACAGCAGATGAAATATAATTCCACTAAGGAATTAATTGGTCAATAAAAGCTTTGTATTTCAGCTGTGAAGAAATTAGAAAAGCACATTAACATTGCCCATATACATTCATGTTTTCAAATGGCTTGTCTTTGTACAAAGTTTTCATATCAAATAAGAACTTAAACCAGCTGAAGAATTTTTGTGAAGCCTACTTTAGTTCCCATCCAAATTCAGCGTAACTTCACAAAACTTCAAAAAAGATTATTTTAGATAAATCCTACTTTAAAAGAGCTACATAATTGGCTAGGCTATCACCTCTTTCACTTACTAAAATCTGTTTTCCCCCTTCTTTACATAACATACACATGCTTAAACATGCCAATCTACATTTATTGATGGATTAGTAAAATGGTAAAGCGTGTAGATGTCTACACTGAAGTGCTTTGAGAGAAGAATTTCAGCTTATGGATTACTGCTTCGCTTTCCTTTTTATTAACAGTCTGAAATAAATCCTGAAGACATACATACCCTGTTGTTAGAAGGATGGTATATATTAGATTCTACCTATAGCTGGAAGGATTACTGCTGAACATTGACTGGGTTCTGTTTTCAAATACAGGAATTACTTTCATGTTCTTTTTTTCTTGCTTCCCTCCCTGAAAACTTACCCAATCTGATACAAGACAAATATACAAAAATGGCAAGATAATATGCATGAGACTTAGAAGAAATACATCTAAAATATTTTCTGGTTGCTGACTTGAAAATGATTGGAATGGGTTCATCAAGGAGCAAGTAGAAATGCACATGTAATTGAATGAATCTAAAGGGGAAATCAGATACTTAACTACAATTTGTGTACATCAAGTTACATTATCAAAGTGATTAGAAATTCAGATTTGTACTGTCTACTTGAAAGTTTCTATTATTTATAAAGCTCTTTAAATATGCTACTACGTTCTAGTAATATATAATTTATGCTCAACTAGCAAATGAGCAGAGCACAGGGCCTTCCTTCTGCCTCCACCAAATCTTCTCCAATACTGCAGATTTGCATACCAAGGAGAGGAAACTAACTAAATTATCATTATAAAGAATTTCCTAAACTTCTCCCACATGACATTTAAGACACCCCCCAAATCATTCATTGTTCAGTATTTCTAAACAGGATTTTTACTGGCAGCTCACTCTCCCAGTAGTTCTCCTATGCAACAAGTTTTTGCAAGAAGTCTGGATTCCACCCACAGCAGAAATCTAATGCCAGTTTCCAGGGGTACCAACATTGCTTGAAGGAACAACTGCTACTAAGTCTAACACAGACGCTATTTTCGCAGATATGTCTACGTCAGCCCAGGCCTTCGTGCATTTAACCAGACCATGTCCCACAGGAAAATACTGTTCTGACTACCAGGAAGCAAGTCAGATGTCACCTTCCTCTCTGCTGTATTCTTTAGATGTATTCCACTTGTTTCATAGAGAATTACCATAGATTTCTGTGAGGAGACCTCATATTACCAACATTTTGTTATTTTCATGAAAGGTACCTAAACATAAGCGACGAACGACCAATTGGAAAAATGAGGGGAGTGTATCTGTGAAGGGAGGTCACAGGGAGATAGTCTGGAGGAGCTCTGGAGAGTACAACTGGAATTATGCCTAAAGGCCTCCCTGCCAGGAACCGTTTGGGTATATTGAATCCTGCTGCAAGGTTGGAGGAAGAGATTAAATGACCTTTAAAGGTTCCTTCAAAACCTACATTCCTATAAAACCCCTCAGTTTGTTCATTTTTCCAGGAGTTGCACAAGGCAACACCTCAGCGCTCTTCCCACTACACACCAAGCAAATAAACGGTGGCTCCTTGTGGAGAGGAAAGGGGAAAAAAGGAAAAAAAAAAGGGCAAGAAAAAAAGAAAAAGCTTTCAGGCCAAGCGCTTGCTTTTGAGCCAGAGCAAGAGCTCGGAGCCCCTTTAATCCGCGCCGCGGAGCCGCACGCCGGCGCGCAGGGGGTTCCCGCTCCCGCAGCGGCTGCGCCATCCCGGACCCAGGCACCACCGCCGCCTCCCAACAGGTGGGCGCTGCAGCCCCCTCGGCGCCGTGGTGGATGCTGAGGCGAAGCCCCCTGCCTGGGGACCCGCCGTCGCGGGAGCCACCCGGCCCTCCTGCCCCACACAGGCCTGGGGCCCGGGGCCCTGCTCCCCGCATTGACCTCCGAGTCCGCCGGAACCGGGACGCTAACCCGGGGTCCCACGCAGGACGCGGCGCTTCCGAGCTGTGGGCTGCAAAGGCCTCCCGGTGGGCGGCAGGTGCCCGCGCGACCTCAGCCGCGCCGCACTGGGCTGTCCGTCACCGCCCCCCTCTCAGGTACCTGGCAGCGGCTCAGCTCCTCCGCCAGACTCCGCAGCTCTTCCTCCAGCTCTGCCACCCGCGGTGCCGCCGCCTCCGCGCGCCCCGAAGCCATCACCGGCGTCGTGGTGAGAGCCTCTCGCCGCTTCCGCAGGCGCAGGGAGGAGAGAAGAGGATCCGCGCCTGGCGGAGAGGGTGCAGGAAGCCCCCTGCCCGCCCGCTTCTGAGGGAAAGGGGAGATAAACGGTGCTGTGAACCACACAAATGAAAACTTTCCCCCTCTCAGCTGCACTTACCACGCAGGCGAGCGCCGGAAACCGCAGAGAAGGACGCGGTGCAATGACGTCAGCGCAACGGCTACCCCGACAAAGAGAAGGGGCGAGAAGCAGGTTTGAATTTGCCCGCCCGAGCAGCAGGGCTGCGCATGCGCCGTGCCGGAGGCGCCGGCTGGTTCCCGCGCGAGCAGCCGCCGCGCCGGGCCGTTGGGTTCAGCAGCCGTTGGAGGTTGGCCTGTGTGCCGCACCCGGCGCTCGCTGGGTGCTCGGCGTCGGTGTGGGTGGGGGATGTATAGCAGCAGTACGCTCTTCGCTGTCAGGGACTAGCACCTTGTCAGGGCAAGCTGTCTGAGCATCTGCCGAGGGTGGGCTTTGAGCCTCATTTTTGTTTTTGCTTCACGCTACGGGAGGAAAACGGCTGCTGTCTACCGGCGGTGCTGAGCGCAGGGTCTTTCAAATGCCTGGGAATCCCTTAAATGCTCTTCCTGAGCCGTAGGAGCAGCTAGAGTTGTCGCACATCTCTGTTGTGGTACTAGAGATCTGCATATGAACAGTGCAAATATTTCTGGGTGTTGTGCTGTGGTGTGCTGATGCTCCAGCATACTTCAGTTTAGTAAGATGTGGCATGCCTTCTTGGAATTTTTCTTTCTCTGAGTGAGGTACTAACATTTGTGGGACAAGAGTCAGAAACCTGGTTTTGTAGTAGGTCTTGCTAGCGCTTTAGGATGCACAAGCACCCAAATTGTCTCTCACACAGGAAGTTTATTCGGATTTATTATTTCCAGAGTTGCACTTAAGAGCTTTTAACTGGAAGGTAAGAAAGGCGTGGAAGATCTAACTGTTACAGTACATGAAATATTTGGGCTGATGCTGTTTCGTAAATGTACTGTAGTTAAGATCAGGATATGCAGAGTACTTGGTTTTGAAATAAAGAGTTAAACGGTGTTGCCAAAGCAAATGTTTGCATGTTTCCTGTAACCTACATAGGAAGCAAAATAGACTAGACTTTTTCCCAAACAAATGAAGAAGTTGCAACGTGAAGTCAGGATTTTTTTTAGTCTAAGAATAAGCACCAATTGAATTGCATTTCACCAATGTCAGTGTCTTGCTGTAGGAATAGCATACATGTTTTTACACAGAAGTATGTTTTCTCCTCCATTGTAACTTTAGCACAGATTTCTGAAAAGTTGCCCTGAATGTACCACTGTGCCTAGAAATAAAATTCTTATTGTGTGTGCATGCAGAGAAGCAAAGTGGGTTAATTATGTGAATTATACCTTAAAATGTCCAATCCTTCCACCTGTGGCCCTGATAGGAAGTTTCCAGCATCTTTGGTGATGGCTTTACCTGTGAAAGTTGTTTTTTGGAGCACGTTGAGCTCTAGAGTCCCTCCTCAGAAGAAGAAAATTACTGTACTACTCAAGGACAAAGTAACTATTTTCATATAATTTTCTGTAAAAGTACTTTTATTGTTCTTATGCAATTATTATCTGTACAAAGACAAATGTAAATTTAAAGGTAAGAAACCACATTTGAGTATTGTCTGTCCAGTTATACAGAGATGTAAGGACATTCAACAATTACCTGATCAATACCATGTGTCTGCACAGAACATCCTTTATAATTTTTATTGTTGTTCATTGCTCCTTGTATATTGTATCATCTCATACTTGTGATCTTACACTTTTAATTTTCTATCTTTGTGTGTTACTACATGTTCATTTAACCATAATGACCATCTGTCATAATTCTAACATGTTTACTTTTTCCCTTTTTCTTTGCTTTAAGGGTTTTTTAATTTTTTTCCTGTAAATTATCCAGACACTATGTAATCACAGAATCTGTAATATGTGGTCTTTGCTTTTTCCACATCCCTGCCTTTTAATAACCGTCTTTTTTTACTTTTCATCTGTTTCCTAATATTTTTATCATTGTCCCCTTGACCGTTTGTTCCCTAATACACATGAGCAACAAGGAGCTAACCTTACTTAAAAAACAATATACTTGGATTAACTGCTAAACAACTATAATGACTAAATGGGATTTTAAAACTTTCCAAGTACAGGGTCGTTCAAAGGTTAGCCGAAGAGTTTCAGTTATTACAGGGGCTAGGTTCATGGCTTGACATGACACAAACAAAAGGCCACAATTACAGTCCCTGTAATTTTACAACTTAAAAGAGAAATTTGTGTATTTGCTATTAGTGTAGACACAACACGTTACTACAATAAGAACACAAGCAACACTTTCCCATAGCCAGATACTTATTTTATGGATGCAATATTTTTGTATACAGTTTAATCATCTTCACATTTGTTTTCCTGCCATTTCGTAAGTCGTCTGAAGTTTCTAGTTATCAACCCAAGCAGAATTCATGGTAATTCTTAGAATATTATAGAGAATCTAAAACGTGCACTTGGCAAGTTTTAATGAACTGGGGGACCTTGCCTTGTCTCGGAGAATTTTGTACATCGTCTTTCTCCCAAATCTTTGTCTTTTCGAACACCTGCTACAGTGAGCAAAAGAAGCTAAAATTGCTGAAATTTTTTCCAGCATTACTTGGCAAGGTCCTCAATATTTTTGTGATTTATAATTTTCTCAGGAACATATTATAACCTTAGAAAAATGTTAGATCTTGTTTAGACAATGAATTTAAAATATACTTGCTTCGAGTCGAGGTTTCTGGTGGTTTTGTGATGTTTGTTTGGTTTTGGGCTTTTTTTTGTAACTGACTAGCTATAAGCCAGCTTATCGATGCATTCTGGGCTGCAGGAGACATTCTTTTCACTTTTGTGACAGCTGTAAATAATAACTTGATTACAGTTGTAGGAAGAATAGTTTTGGGATATGAAAGTGGCAAGGTCTGTAGCAAGAAGTATATCAGGCATTAGACCACCTGTCATAACTGAGAAAACAGGCAGACCGTTTAGATGGAACAAATTGGTGAAAAAAGTATTTGACCAAAACTACCCATTTTTTCTAGCTGCATCTAATAAAAGATACTACTTCAGACCTCATTCTTACCATTTTAACATATTTAATTGTATTTGCATAGTTAAAAAATCAGAGCTGGAAAAGGTCAGCATGGGAGCCTCGATTCACTGTCACAGGGACATGGAGTTCCACCATTAGCGTGACTCACTTTTCTCTCAGTGAAAAGAAAGTGTCATTTTCATCTCATAAGCAGAGAAGGTAGTGGAGGTCTGATCTGCCCCTGAAAAGACAAGAGCTAGAACAAAATAGCCCCCTAAAATTTGTCAAAATTGCTAGGATGTGGCTTCATGGGTAAGTTTGCTTTGGTTTACTGCATAGTTCTCTACTACACACTATGCCTTGTATATAGGCTGAGTGTATAAACGTCAACGAACAGGTTACATTCCCCAGGGTTGCTGCATCATCTTGCCCAAGGACTCTCTAGCATTGCCTTGGGAGTCACTCTTCCAGGTACCTTTGCAACTAGGAAGGCTGTGGTTTTTCATTGTCTTTTAAATAAATCCACAGACCGTGGATTAATTCAAGGCAATGAAAAACACAAACCACTAATATAAATTAGGACATGTCAGTGGAACAAAGCACTGAGGAAGGAGGTAGTTAACCGTGTCCTGGATGTGGGGATGAAGTTTGCCCCACCCCATAGCACCTGCCAGCAACATGAGGCCTAGAGGGAGGGACCAACAGCTGGAGATAATTAAGAGGAGGAAGCAGATTCCAGAGTTTGGCTGTCCTGGCAGAGGGAGATTGGGTTTGTGTTGCAGTAAGATGCGAAGGTGGGTTTAGCTGAGCCTTGGGAGTTGATTGTTTCATTGTTAATTTGTTTCTTAGTGAAGCTAGACCCCATGAAGGAGCTGAGCTTTGACCTTGCATGTGGTGTGTAGCCTGTGTCATAGACTAACTGGAAGAGTCACCTGGTTATGGAAGCGTTGCACGGAAAATGAAGAGCTGAGTTCTGTTACCCTGAAAGAGGGTGTGAAGAGTACGTGGCCACCCAGGCTCAATGAATGAGACACGATACCCTTCTTAACCCAAGGAGCGGTTGCTGGAAGGCGCAACAACCATCCATGACCACCCAAATGTTGTAGAGTATGCAGAGGACACAGACAAGACTCTCCCTAACCCTAGGGATGGCAGCTGAAAACATACACCTACACATCCTCAGTTTTACCAGCGCATTGCACTCATGCATATGTATGCAACATAAGAGCCACCAACATATTCAAGCACCTCACAATCTACCCATTTTTAATATTAGAAATCAATTTTGCAAGTTTTTATGTTTTAGTATTGCACTGGTGAGCAATGCAGTGGAACATACTAATTTTCTGACTGTGGACAGATGAAAAGAATAAGTACTGGAATTAATTAAATAAGAATTTCAGCAATAAATTCCTACATTTTAAGCTTCTACCGTTCACAAATGATAAGATAACTTTGAACAGAAGTTTTAATGTGAATCTCAGGCAAGCTGCAAAATTCCTTTAAGTGCAGTATAGTTATTCCTTTTACATGGTAGAGAGGTTAAGGTGTAGTCATGTTAAGTCACAGCAGAGTGCACAGCAGTAGCCTTGATAAAGCTACAATTATTAAATAGGGCATAAATCAGAACCCAGCAATGTTTTTGCTCAGAGCAGAGCCAAGGCATATGATTTTCAGGTTTTTGTTTAACAATTCATATGGTCTTAAAAAAAAAAAATAGGAAAACAAACAAATTGGAACAAAATATAAGCATTGGTAGTTTATTCAAAAAACATTTGCAGCAATTAAAACACTTTCTCTAGTTTTATTGATGTACTTATATTACTGTTATGTGGTATTTTACAGGCACTACCTTTTCAAGAAGAAAAGATTCCTGCTCAAACTCTAAGGTGACAGGGTTTCGACATCTCGATATAATATCCGTTTTGCCTCAGTTATCTTGCTGGATTTTTTTACTTGAAATTCTAAGCTAAGTATCTTTGCGTTTGTCTCGGTTGACCATCAAATTTAAGTTACAGTTATTTACAATCACTTAAATCAACAATTCAGAACCTACTTCAGATGAACAAGCAAGATTCTATTTTTATTATCTGTGCGTACTGTGGCAGTAGCTAAAAGTTACTGGGAGGCCACTTTGTGCTGCAGTATTTCAGTTGCTAACACTGTTCCCAAAAACAGTGTTTGCTATAAATTCCCAGCCCAAGGGAATACAAAACAGATACTGCACATTGCATTCTAGGGTGGTACTGGAGAGTCAGCCGAACATGAACTCTTCTTGCAGCCTGAACTCCATCATCACAGTGGGACTCAACTGACTCAATCCAGTGAGATAGGGCTCGTGTATTTTGGCAGTGATGCAAAGTTGTAACTTTGAACTTTCCTTTCCTACTGTGGTTGAGCTTAGAGTAACAAAGTGAGACACTTTGTCTGTTGATTTAAGTTTTTAGACACACTTTTTACTCAACAGAATTGCTTCCTTTAGAGTCAGAAAATATTAAAGAATAAATACTACATAAACATCTGTATTTTCTAATAAACAGAAGTATTATAAATATAATGCAGGCTGCAAGTAAAATTATCTGGAATAAATTCAGAAACAAAAGATATTCTTGCAGAAATAAAATTTTTTTAATACTGAATTCGATAAATTTGTTTGTTTCTGTTAATTTGCTCAGCAGTTGTATCCTAGTAATGTGCACAAGATAAGAATTGATTTAAGCATGTAAAAGAAGTTAATTAAGTTCTGAAGTCAGACAGTGAGTGTTCAGAAAAGAGCTTTTCATGCTTACTCATTTGTGGAGTGGACAGGCAGTTGTCAAATCGTATTCAGTTTCATATTTACAAAACAACGTAGGAATAGAATTCTTTCTACAGTTTATTTTTAATTCTAATATAAAAATAAATAAATACTATTCTATGAGAGTGGTTTGCAGAAAATTATTACATTCCTTTTTCTTCTTTTTTTTCTAGAAAATGAAATTTAATTATTGCCAGCTCTCACAATTTTATTGCAAGTTCGCTGTTACCGTTATTTTCCTTAAAACCCCTTCTGGAGTCCCTTGATTACATAAGAATTTCTAGGTCACTTCTTCTGCTGCTTTTAGCACTTCTATCCCTCACAGCAGTATGGAATTGTGACCCAAATGCAATCTAAGAACTTAGGATCTGAAAATCAAATAAAAATAGCTATTAGAAATCACTTTTATTTGCATTCTGACCTGCATTTTTCCAACCCTTAGTGTAGGTAACACTAGATATATCTTGTAAACAACAGCAAAAAAAAGTTAATTTCGTTTCACTACCCAAACAACGGTGGAAATATGCCAATGAATCATAGAATCTGTGGGTTGGAAGGTACCTTTAAAGGTCATCTAGTCCACCCCCCCAATAGAAACAAATACTAAAAACCTAATATTTTTCACTGCTTTACTTGTCTGAACTCTTACTACAGAATGATATATTGAGGCTGTGAAAAATATAAAAGAAATATGTTGCTGAGACAGCAATTACATTGGATCATGCGTTGATTTGCCTTCACTTTACTCAGGGAACAAGGTATAGCTACAAATAGAAGAATATGTGTAGTCTCGTCTTGCAAGCTAACTGCTTTTTCATCATACTCAGGTAAGGCTTTGTGTTCCTAGTGAGTGTCAGGTTGTCATCTGTCTCCCCTGATCAGTCCCACATCCTGACCACATGGCTCCTGACCCAGGTATTCTGTTTTAGAAGTATGCTCAAAACAATCCGATCCCTGAGTTGCTCTGACCTTCTGCATGTGCAGTATTTAATGATCTAGAAAATAATTTGTGGTGTTCTGTCTTTTATCTTCACTGAGGTGTCATTTCTGAGAATCCAAGGTACCAATGAACCAAGTTAATTTAGATGTTAGTGCTTCAACAAACAACTTCTGAATAATCCAGCAGCAGTTTCAAATATAATCTTAGTTATCTGTAGCTCCCTGCAGGTGGAAAAAATCTTACATAGAAGCTTTTAGATGAGGAGCAGAGCAAGCAACAAAGACAGTAACTTTTTAAAATGTTGTAGCTTTATGGGCTAGATGTTAATAGTTGTATACCCTCCAGGAATACTCAAGAATATAACTTGGACTTTATGCATTCTTACTATCTATATGAATAACTCTGTTTTTGTCTACTATAAATGGGCAACACTCATCTGACATATGAAGATTCTATCATATATAGTAATAAAGGGATTATTATCTTGTATTTTGCAGTACACTGCAGCATTCCTGCCAAATACCTTGATTTTTTTAAGACAAATTTGGGAAACTTGGTACTATAGCCTTAGCTACACCTTACTCACACACCACTTTGAACATTTTTGTTGGTGCTGATAAGACATAAGTCTGCCAAGTCAAGGAGACCCACTTCATTCTGAAACCTCTTGGTATCAGAATAGACAGAGGAAATGTAACCTAACACATGAGCGTCATTCAGCCCGCTACAAGTACTTACCCAATTGCACAGTATTTATTAGGGGGTGGTTCTGACCTCATGCTTCACAGAAAACTATTCTATTATTCTTAGAACATTCATCGTAGGGGAAATAACTATTATATTGATTTATATTATAGATGAAATGTTGTTTGTGGGACCAAGGTCGTGCTTGTGCTCCTCTGACTGACTTCAGCAAGCAAACATTCTCAGTCATTGTCCTTTTTCCCTATCCTACCACTGTGCAGTGAGTGGCTTGACCTTTCTGTTTGGAAATATTTTACAAGATAGTAAATACATGTAGGAGACAATCTCTGAAATAGTAGGAGAAACTAGAAGGCCTACATTTGGGCAAGTCATCAAGTCACGCTGGAGAGGCACAAAATAACAATGCTTCAATGCCTGGAGGACACCAATGGAAAAAAAAAATGTTAAATCTAAAAGACAAAAGACTTACACAAGGAAATTTCAGCAAAAGCCAGTAATTTCTCCCAGTAGCTAAACAAAATGTGGCCACGTGAAGATAGGTCTCTGCCCTTAAATAGGATTCTTATTTTTTAAACATAAAAAATAAATCACCATGAGAGTTCCAAAAGATATACTGTGCCTGGATACAGCAGAAGATTTAGTATTCCGGTATGCCAGACTAAATCAATAACTGGCATCCTATCTGGTCCAGTTATTGAGAGAACATGATTTGCTTTTTCTTTGCATCACTTTAATGGATTTCTTTTCCTGTTGAATAATACCTTGTACAAATACTGTTTTAAAGTTTATTTGGGTGAAAATTCCCTTTGTACAGATTATATATTTATGTAGGATTAGATACAGCAGAGTGCTGCTTACAGAAGTACTGTTACTTGTTTCTGTTATATTCTAGTAACCAAGGTAATAAAAAGCAATGTATTTCACTGTTAACTTCACACAAAGGTTCAGGTAAATATGCAGCTCCTGACTCATTCAACAAATAGAAATTCACTCTACCCATCCTCATCAGCATTCAGGGTAGTAGAACAAAGTTAGAAACTATAATAGAAGGTAACATAGTGTCCTTCGTTAATGTGCTGATTTTTAAATAATTATATTAAGTACTATAAGTTACATTCATAAGGAATTGTCATAGAAATTATGGCTTACAGAACCAAAATTAAAGCAGGCTGGGGTGCATACATGTTGTTAATTTGATGATTTTTCCCCCCCTTATCTAACTTACTGTTTCTAGGACTGGAACAGTAGTAGTCTGCCACTTTTTTCAGTCCCAGTAGGCATATTGCCTTTGCCCCAGCAACTGCATTATTCATAATGAAAGCAAAGAGTACTTTCCTCCAATCCTGGGCCCTTGTCTAGACAGTATTAAGTATGAGTTACAGCTCTACCGAACAGTGGGACCACTGCTTTCTTTCACACTCTTTTTCTTTGTATGGCTAACAAAATTTCAGCTATGTGTTTCAGTTCCTTGGAAATGTATAATTTTATTTAGAAACTTGACAATTGTCACATAATCCCTGCCCTTGCTACCTCCTCTGCTCATCAGTCCCTTTTACTCTGAGCAAAGGAAGCTCAATACTGTCTATTTATCTTTAAAATTCCTCAGAAGTAATTTTTGGTTTGGGTTTGGGTTTTTTGTGTGTGTGTTGCAAAGATCTCCATCCATATCCAACCCAATCCTGATGACTAGGGGACATTAGACCCCATGAGAAAGGTCACTCCATTCTTTATTTCCTTCTTTCTGGCACATTCAAGCATATTCTTTGACCATCCTCATCTCCTTGCTTTTTACTTTCCTGAAAAAAGCATGCTGTTCTACACATTAGAAACGTGCTGTTTCTAATCATGATTCTTGCTTATTACCACCTTTTGCTCATTTCTCCATCTTGATTTTCAATGCAGGTAACATGTCCCTGTGTTTCTTCTCCTTCAGCCAGGTCCTTCTTCTGACTTATCCCTGTGGTTGTGTTGCTTAACGGGCCATCTTTTCCAGGAGTTGTCCCTCCATGTCCTCTTATTCAGCAGTATTGAGAAATTCCTAGGTAAGCTGGCATTCCTGTCTTCTATCCTCCTCCAGTTCTTCTAACTTACACTATACACTACTGTAATCTCCACCTTCTCCATTCTTCAGACTGTCTTCCATAAAGTCTGTCAGTGTCTGCACACAGTCACCTTTGGCAGTCACTATGTGGCCTTTTATGTACCACCGATTGCCTGTCCTTATTTTGCATAAGCGTACACCAATGGTTTTCTTCTGTTTAGTTTGGTGAACCATCACGTCTCTCTGCAACTCTGTAGTCCTCCTCAGAATTTTTGTTGCCTTCTGGTGTCTTGAATGGAGCTAAAATAGAAATTGAAAATAGTGGCTACTAATGAAGAACAGTATTGTGGGAAGTACTGAAATGTCATCCTTTCTTCTCCAGGCCAGTTACTTCCATCCCAGGGTCCTTTTATTCATAGTCTGAGGCAATCCTTGTATAGACTTTACATGTAAATTATTCAAGGCTTTAGAGGGCACATGCTATCTGTGCAAGGCCTTTCATACACAGTATTTCTCATATAGGTTATTTCACTAAGTGGCACATACCTAGTATAGAGGAGCCAGGGTTTTCCCATGAAGTAGCAGTCACCCACACATACTCCCTAGTATCATCTGTTTGCTGGCAATATAGGACTATCCCTGCCTACTGCTTCTTGTCCTGTGCCTCCTCTTCTTCAGCGGTCAGATGGAGATATGGTGCCACCTTCCCTTCCAGGAGTCTCTCTGCGGGTGTCACAAACAGAGACCTGGGCAGAACACACAGAGCTGAGGACTTTCTGCTCAACACGATAGGAAAGAGGATGATGACTTTTAGGAAGAAGGGGAACATGGGAGAAGTACCATCCACTTCAGAGAAAACGCCCAACAAGAACAGTTTACCAGACAGTGAAACTGTCTCCTTTACTACTACCATCTTGGCCAGATTTCTAATTTGTTTTTATCCATGATATTGCAATGATAATGACCCAGCTAATAGTTGACTGTGGTGCTGATACAGTTCTAAGAATTTAATTTTTCTTCAAATCCAGATGGCAGAAGAGCATAACAAAATGCATTTTTAAGCCAATTCATGCTGGCTAGGAGCCTATGCTGAAGGCTTGTGCAAAGTCCCAACACAAAAGCTAGATATAATATACGTATGGTTAACAGCAATTGCCTTAGCATATCCTGTAATGTTGGCTGCCATCATTCAGTAAGAATAAAATTAAAACTTTTGGGTATTCCTTACATAAAATGAAGGATTTACCCAAAGTAGCCAGCAAAGGCCAATATGAGGTAGTCAACCTGATGAAAAGGTGACAGGAGAGAGATCTAAACAAGTCAATTGCAAATTGTCCTTTGGGTTTTTTGGTTGTTTGTTTTGAGGGAGTGGGAAGGAAGCCTTATTTCTTGTCATCTTGAGTAATCTTAGATATACAGAACTTATTCCAAAGTGGCTCTCTTCTATGAATTAGCAGTGTTGGAAGAAAACAGTTAGGTGTGTCCTTGATCCTTTCATTATTGGCAAGAAAAAAGTATAACTGCTTTCAACAAATTACGTAAACCTGTTACTATTTTTACACCTTTTATTCCTTTATGTCTCATAATATACTGTAATTCTTTCTGATACTACAAAGTTCTTGTGCTACGTTTAGGGCTGAGGTGATCTCACTGCTGTCCAGTTTTTTTAAAAAATTACTGCCAGACCTTATTAAGGGACCTTTGTATAGCACCTGTCCTTATGTGCACAGCAAATCCAGTTTGTCAAACATAAATCCATCTATGCTGCATTGCGCTCCAAGTAGGGCAAACATTAACATCCACTGTAAAGTTGGTCTGAACATGCTTGTATGACCTGAGCATTAATCTGCAGTAGATGGGAAGAATTAAGCATCAAAGACACAGAGTGAATCTCAGGGCCTCCTTCAGATTGGTATCCCAAGGTTTTCAGACAGCACTAATAGGCAGCATAGCATAACATAAACTGTTAGGTTGTTTTGCAGTCTCTCATGTAACAGGATTCTCCTTCCTATTCAACTAAAAATATACAAAAAAAAAAATTTTACTCTATCATTATAACTGAATCATCAGGATATGTGTGTGTGGATGTGGCGCTTCAGGACATGGTTTAGGGAACATGGTGGCGCTGGATTAGTGGTTGGACTTGATGGTCTTGAAGGTCCTTTCCAACCTTAGTGATTCTGTGATATCTAAAATTTTCACAGAAACATCACCACACTTCTTCTGACATTATGAAGGGCAAGTGAAAGACAGTCATCCAATAGTAATATAAAGAGTAAAAATAAAGAGAAGTCTAGTTAACTTAGCAGGTATAAGATCTCAGTTTATTTGATATGATTTTATACAACTTTCCAAACACTAGAAAAAGCAAGAGAGACAAAAGATTACTGGACATTCCAAATGGAAAGCTGAAAACAACAACTATTATACAACTAAAGGTTAATTAAAACTTTGACTGCTGTTTCATAAATGTTTATAAAACCGTCTTATAACACAAAAGCTGACTCATTGTTAGCCAGTATGTTTAAAGATCACAATGGGCTTTCAGCTATTAATAGATTCCTTCTTCTTATCAGCAGATTCCATAAATATTCTGATTTCCAGAAAGGATAAACAGATAAAATAATGAGTCTCTTACAAGAACACAAGAATTTAATACTACGATTTAGATTCTTGCAATGATATTGTTGTACAATTTCTTAATTATTATGCTGTCCCTAAAACAAGCTGTATTTATCAACAGCTGTTAGCATCTATAGATAATTTAGAACAGATAATTACAATAATCTAAAAATGAGCCATCTGTAAGCTGATGAAGCATTCAGTTTGGTTGAGTGGCTCTGCCCTGCAATACACCACAAATGCTGAAATTTTATTGTTTAAGGCCAAATAAAATTGTCCAAAATGCAGATTTGACTTACAAATTTGGAAGAATATGTATGTATAACATAGGAATAGTGTTAATACTATTGATATCAGTATCAGTAGTAGTATGAGTAGTAGTATCAATATTATTAACTCCTTGAAAATGGATAGGTGGGAAGAAATGTATGGTTTTATGTTATGGTAAGTAACGAATGCAAACACATTCAAACGTCAAGGATTGTAGAAGACTATTAAAGACAATAAAAGCTTTATTTACTTTTTGTTTCAGCTCCTGTTTTTTTGGTTTTTGTTTTTTTTTCCAGGAACTTGTTCAGTATTGTTTCTTTTCTTTTGCCTAGAGTACATCCTGAGTCACAACATAATGGGACTATGAGTAATGTTCAAACAACAGACAGTTTCCATACCAGAATTGTGCTCCAATCAAAGGGTGGATTTTTCCTCAGCCTTGTATTTTATGTAAGTATTTAGACATGACCACAATGGCTATAAAGTGCTAAAAGCAAAATTATAAAGGGTTGTGATCATTCTTTCTTAGATCAGTAAATATCTACATTCTAGAAGAGGTGTAGAAAATTATGTTCTAGTCCTGAAAATTCCCAAAACTCTTGCAAGGATGAATTTAGATCTGATCAGATCACCCCTTTTGTGTCCAAATGACTTTGTAATTTCTGGCTCAGTGTTTTTGTAGCCATTATAATACCACTGGTGAAATCTGCAGAAGGGTGAGGTAAGGAAGGAATTTTCCAGCTCTTCTTATTTTTCTCTAGTTCTAATGTTTATTTTTATACATCCATATTTTAGTCTTGGTCATGCAGATGACAGCATTTATGATCATACACTTTTTGGAGAACTAAATTATATAAATTATCTGAACAGGTTTTTTTTTTTAATACATTGAAGCATAGAAGGGGAAAACAAAAGTCAGGTATAGCTTTTTCGTTGTTTCTTCAACTATAAATTATGATAACACAGTGGATAACTCAGAGATGTCTACTCTGTACGTGCAGTAAGAAACATCTATATATAACTGAAAATAACTTAAAATTTAATTAATAAAGTAGCTAAATATTAAAACACAATCCCTATTCATCTAATATCTTAGATACTCATGTTAAAACACCACAAAGGTTCTTCTCACAGTAGATTTTTTTTTGCGTTTTTCTATAGATACTGTTGCTGCTGCACTTACAAACGGTTGTACTCCCCATATCACTTGTGCCATTATCCACAGCCCATGAAGGTAATGGAAGGACTCCCTTATCTTTACTAAGTTTTGGATTGGATCTTCTTTTGCTGTTCTCTTGTACAAGAACTACAGATTGACCAGTTCCCCCTCCTCAGGAGAACAGCAGGAGACAGGCATGTCCCCGTTGCTGTCTGGAGGATACTGCTGGAACTTCATTTGCTTCAGTTCAGCTTTAATTTCACAACAGCAGTAGCTGTACGTGGCAAAGACCTGTTTTATTTTTTGCATCCAGATCATTAGAAGAGTCTGTGGACTATTTCTGACTACCTTTCTATTCACAGTTAACCATCAGAATCTGTTCCTCATGAGAATTTTAGGGCTGCTTTTCTGGTATTTAAGCGAACAGCACAGGACTGGTTGAGACAGCATCTCACTGTAATGTAAGAATTTCTTACTCTGGTAAATTCTGCTTTACTGTTTGCTTGGGGTTTTTTTGTTGTTGTTTAATTAATTGGATGCTATTTGAAGTTCCTGCTGTGCATTGGCCTAGTCGTGGGAATTGAACCTATGTCTCTTCTCTATTGCTATGTATCAAACAAGTAAGAGGAGCTGGAAAGAGCCAAACAGTGCTTAGTAAAAGCCACACAGCTATAATAGCTGAGCTAAAGCAGCACTTGATTAAAAGGAGACTGAAGTATCCAAGGAGAGCTTAGAAAAAGATGAAATGTCTGTTTACTGTATGGGAAAGAGTAACAGGCCAGCATTCCCAGACATCAGTAACATAGTTCGTTCATTTTTCTGTTTCATATCTGGTCTTATGAATACGCAGTACCAACCGCATCTAGTTGCAGTACCTTCAGAAATTAAAACAGTTTTTCTTGTCCAGTTCCCTGCACAACAGTGTTAACCTTTCTTTCAGCTAACACCATCAGCCACACATTCCTATCCATACTCTAGCAAAAATCTTTTATATAACTATACCTGCTATGCTTCACAGCATTTGCTGGAACTACAAATCCCAGAAGTCTCTGACTGAATTTCCACTTCTGAAACCTGAATATAGAAATTAGTTCTTCTTTTACTCTCGATTACTCCAAGACTGAAAAGGCAGATACAGGTGAAGGATTCCTAGCCAAATATTAGAGACCATGAAAGTGGTCAGAAATGCATTTCCTAACATCCATTAGGAACACCATATCCTAAAAAATTGAAATGAAAACCAAACCTCGTCAGTATTACAGATCTGACTTGACGGTCAAGCCATGCCATAATTCCATCATTTCAACTGTAACTTCATTAATTTCAGCTCCACTGTGGGGAATGGAATTTCTCCTTCATTATAAGAGGACAGGGTGTATTTTCTCTCCTCATAAACTGGCTCTCCACCAGCAAAAAGACCTGAAAGGGAGAAACTAATCTTGTTAACAGAACTAAGAATTAGTATAGAGGAGAAGTAAGAGAGTCTAGAGGGGAAAAAGGAGGCTGGAAGAAACTTGAGAAGGGACAGGGCATAAAACTTAAATGGGGACAGGCCAATAAGTGTAACAGGAACTAATACCTGCAACTGTATAACTTTCCACTGTTCTGCATCCAGTTATCTCACAGGGGAATACTGTTTTGAACACGGCTGTGGTTTACTAAAGATCCCTGACAGAAAACAAAATGGACTGCCTGAGAGAAATATTCCAAAGAGACAGTGTGGGAGACATGCTTGTGTATTGTAATTTTCTCTGCAGTCTTCTTATAAATATATACAAAACTCACCTTTCATCAGTGCTAAAAGACCCAAAGTAATGCTTCTGGTGATACGCAAATTATTTTTTAAAACTGACCTACTAAGTATTTTGCATTAAATGACACATGTAAACCAACATGAACTTGGCAGATATGCAAAATATTCCAAGAATATTGCTTTGCATTTAAGAGATACATAATTCAAACAAAGACACCAGATCTGTCATTTCCAAGCAGTCTAGAACCTCTTACAGCATGAGATTTCTATGTTTTGAGATTTCTATGCTTGGAGCTACAAAACTCTGTCGATATTTTCTTTACACTTTCCTAAATCTGGATAGGCTCTCAGTTCACCAGCACATTTTGTAAGAACAGTACCTCATTGTGAAGACTTTCTAGATTTGAGTACCCACATTCCAGCTGCCTTGAACTCTACAGTAGCAGTGAATACCTTATAAACCATGTCAGTAGCTTAAACAATGTCTTTCTTAGAGCTCCCGTCTCCAATTGACCATTCAGCCCTTTAGGGTAATCTGATCAATAGAACAAGCAGACAAAGACTTTCAAAATGTTTGATAAGAACAATCACTCTTTACTTTAGAAAGCAAAAAAGATATTCAGATCTAAGTAAGAGAACAAATACTGATACAGCGTTCATTTTCTCACCAGCTGTGATGCTCATGAGATTCGTATCTGTGTCACTACAACTATTCATGTCATCTCTGCTGAGCTTAACTCCTCCAATATGCCTTCTTTTGGAAATATTAGTATTTTTTACTTCTGTGTCAAGTATCCTTATGTCCTGTTCCCTTTTAAGTGGGGTGCTTTCATATCTACTTCTCTGTGTGTTTCTCATAAAATTTCAATAACTTTGATTCCCCTTCTGGGGAATCCCTAGTACACCTTTACTCCCAAGTACCTCTTCCCCAGCTTGTAAAAAAGTTGAGTCAAGCTGGACTTCACAGCTTCACATGCAGTGTTATTCTAAGACACTGTTCTGCAGCTGAGAGGCATTTGGACTAGTCACTTTTCATTGTCCTCCCTGTATATTTTACCAGCATCCAGATAGCAGATGACTGAATCTAGAGGCACTGAAAGATTCAATGCTAAGTCAATTTAGTATAACCAAGACATTCATAAATTGTACATAAATACCTTAAATCACAAATTCTTACAAATGAGTACTGTCATTTTAAATTGTTACCATTTATATCTGGATGTTTTTTGTTTAAAATATTCTAAAGGCAGGCATAAGCAATTCTTAGCCAGGTCAAAATGTAGAATTTATTTGGTCTCTGGCCAATGAGTGAGTTTCCTGGGCTGTCTGAACAAATCTGTTCAGCTTCTTTTCAGTTACAACTAGAGTAAAACAGCAACAACAAAACCCTTTCCCATTGTAAGAAAATTATAAGCTACCTCAAGAAGTAGCACAGAAATCATCACCTACAAACAAAATTAAAAACAAAAGGTCAAAAGAGGAAAATCAGGTTAAGAAATTATGCATGTAAAATAATAAAGTGAGGTGTACTTCAGGAATGTTGAATAATCACAGCTCTATCTACAATTTCTAAGAATAAAAGCTGCTCACTGAAGGCTTTATGAAGATAGAGCTGCTAAACCTTACTGGTTTAAAGGTAGGCATATGAGTTCATAGATAATATTTTTAAGATTAGGACAAACTTCCTTCCTTTACTTGCTTAACTTCTCAACTTGTGATTCTATTGATGTAATAATTTCTTTTATTGTTCAACTGAAGTCCATAGGTTTCAAAGACCTTCAAGACTTAGAAAGTCTTTAAAAACAGGAGGAAAACAAGAACTGAAATCTTTTTTTCTGTATCATAGAGAAAAAAGACTCATTGCTCCTTTTTTTCCTGTTTCTGATCACTGTTTGCTAAAACCACACATAAATCTGCATTGTCAATCAGCTGCAGCAATAAAAGAATTTATCCTGCCTTATCCCATTCTGAAGAATGAGATGTGGCATTCAAAACCAAATACAAAACATCTTGCTTTTCATTTTTCTTTAAAGATTAAAAAGGCAATGAATAAATTATTGAGACACAAATTACTGAAATTAATTAAAATCACAAAAACCACCATCATTTCCCTACTCTAGATTATATTTTCATTTTCTGTACAACTATGAAAGCTTTGTTGTTTAGATACTTTTTGTTTTGGGTATCTGTTTACTTCTGTATTAGGTATTCTTCCTTGCTTGCCTGGCTCGGTCTTCAGAGGTGCACATGTAGTCATATACCTGTATATCAAGCCTTTATTGTTCTAAACTGTGTAGAATCATGTATGCATATGTACAGACAGCTTATAACCAACTAAACAAAGCTGCCAAACCTTAACCTATTGACTTTTTCTCTATGTGCATATGCTCATGCCTGATTTCTAAACATACAGTAGTAGTCATAATTGTGAAGTTACATTAGCCACATAGACACCTTAGTAGACCGTTATGCTCCCAGTAGAAAAAGCACGAGCAGGTGGACTTTCACTTAAAATATTTTGTAATGTAGTCTTTTTCAGGTGAAACATTAGCACTAGATTATGGATCTGCGTTTAAAACTACAGTTAACCAGTGATCTAATTAATTTGTCTTTTGATGGAGAGCTTCCAATATAGCAACAAATACTGTAGTGTTAACATAATAGGTATTAAATTGTCAGTTGATCAAGATGACCCTCAGAACTAAATCTGAAGTAGAATTTGGAGACTGAACCCACGGAAATCAAAATGTCTGCAGTGAGAGAGGCAGAGAAGGAGACTTGTCCAATTCCTATATGAAATAAATTTTGTATTGCATATTCATATAAGTAATGTTCTTTTGTTTCACTTATTAATTTTGTTTTATATTTCCTATGACAATTTGATGTGATGTGATCTCTAACTCACTTAGGTTATAACTTCCTTTGACATTATGTGCACTAAGTCTGATCCTTACTGAGGAAACTTGAATCATAAGAATCTTAAGAGCTAGCATTCATAAGCCAGGTGTAGACAAACATGTACCTTTATACTTTTTTAGGATATGTAAAACATCTCTAAAAGTGTAAAGACATATAGTGACATATATTTCAGATGTGCAGACTTCAGAACAACAGAATAGAAGTGCTTTTGAATAACAATGTGAAAAGCGTGTTGGACCATTTCCACATTTACTAGCACTTTTGTATTCTCTCATCTTAAGGTGAAGAGCAACATCCACAGTGAAAATCACATTTGATGTGTAACTAAACTGAAAAGAAATATAGAGGTTTTTTTCTGAACGATTATGTGAAAGAGGTTATCTACCAGAGTAATTTTAAGGAGTTTATTTTGTTAACAGCTTTGCAGCTCTAGCACAATAGTAGTACAATTCAAATTAACTCAATAAATGCACACTGAGCAAACTCATTAGAGCTTAAGCTAGCTGAAGAACACTGGGACAATCAGATGTGATAAGCTGTCCTCAGTAAAATCCTAACCACACCTACTTAAGTTCATATAAAAAGATAAGTATATGATGGTAGGATTTTGCACACATGTAGAATATATTTTTCTTGCTATAGCAACAATAGCAAGTAAATCTTTTAGAGTCCTTCAGTGCAATAAGTATGCCTATATTACAGGTGGGAAATTTCAGAGAGAAAAAGATTTTTTGAGTTTCCCAAAATACTGATACTAATTTTGAAACTTACAACCTAGGATTTTTTGGTTTCCAAGACTGAGATTTTTATACTAGAATACAGACTTTTGCCTTGTTTAATAAATAGATACATTCTGTGCTCCAAACTTATCCATAAGTCGCATTCCTCTCTGGAGGAACTTACAACTAAGATGGCATTTTAAGAGTCTGCTGTATGTGCCTATATGTTGAGATTTGCATTTATTTGCTGTACTGAGACATCACACCATTGAATGCCATCTTGCTTCATTCTCACCTCTCACCAAAGACTCACAGGTACTTCTTGATTGCCATACATACAAAAGTCATACCTTTCCTTTGTGTGTTTTCTACCAGTGGTTTTTTTTTCCAGTTATACTTTCATGGATTCCCACTTGGTTAGAAATTATTTTGGGTTCTTGAAGTCCTATTCAGATTTATGTGATGCCATATGAAATGACAGAAACAGCAAAACAGCTAAAATCCAACTCAGCATTTGAAAAATGAACACTGTATACCTTCACTTTGCTACTATCCATATTGCTAAGACTCAAAAATGGTTTATAACAATTATTTTTTAATGAGCATACTAAATATCTGGCCAGTTCTACAGTAACCCAAGAGATCAGAAAAGCTCTGAGGGACCCGTTACAGTCTTTTGTGTCAGTAATATGAAGTTAATAAAGTAATTAATAAATATTTTTAAACATTCTGATTGTGTAAATAGAGAAACTAAAACAGTTCCAAAGGAACCATTCCATCCTCAGACAAAAAAATGTGCATTTTTAAATTTTCTATAAGGCATATATTTGCCTTAGAAAATAAAAACAAAGCTAATAAATTACATTTTAGAACTCTATTTAAAGACACTCATGGAGAGACTTAGGCTGACAAAACTCAGGAAATTCAAATGTGGAAGTAGAAACATAAATGTAAGAGGGGTGTAATTCATGCCATTATACCTGTTTGAAACAATTTGTGTGAGTTAAGGATAGAGTGCCAGCATAAACTTTGAATTTATTGGCTTTTGTTGCTTTAAATCAGACCCTTCACATTATTTAAACATAGTTTTTGTATTTAATATTCAGAGCAATAGAACACGTACATTTGGCTGCAGATAGATACATAATTCATGTTGGTAGGAAGCATACCTTATAACACTTAAGTGGTTTATTAAACTTGTTTCATCTGATATGGGATAAATTCTGTAATTGACAGGAAGTCATAGGCAGATCCTACATCTATCATATTTAAGATTACCTTATGTTATAGAAACTATTCTGCTTTGGCCTCTCAAGGGCTTTTTTTTTTTTCCTGAAGAGAAAATATATGAAATATGTAAATGTTTTTTAAAAATGACTTGAACCTGAACTCCTACATGGAATTAGTTTAGTGGTCCCTAGCAGACAGTTGAGTATATCAGGAAAACCATCACACATAATTTGGCACCGGTCAGCAGGACCAACAGCCTCTGATCTAAAGAGGCCTGGCAATGAGCCTGGGGAGGTTGAATGACCTCTTATTTTAGGGACTGTGAACTCTTGAAGTCAGAAGGGAGGTCATATTGTGCAAGGAGGGTATTTCTGTACTCCTTCCTCCTTCTCAAGTTTATAGTTCATAGTAGAATTGTGTGAAATTACCCCACCTATTTGATGAGTACGGGTAGGAAAAAGAAAGAGAGGATTGTCTCTCTCAGACAGTGGATTCCACCCACATCTACTGATGCTGGAATTTTCTTTCAAGTCTTCTCTCATTTCTGTTATCTGTATAGCTTTACCAATATAGATTGAGAAGAGTCTTAGGGTGGAGCAGGCTACAACTAGATTTTGGTGTTAAAAGCATTATGATGCCCAATATTTCTTGTTGTCTGCATCATAACGGATTGAAATGCTAATCACCAGCAATAATTTGTTTGACTCTTTGCTCCTGCTGTTGACTGTTGCTAACTATGGAGTGGTATTTTGGGATGGAAGTTCTAAAGCCAACAAGGCATGTCTAAAACAAGTAGATGAGTCAGGGTGACTAAAATATCATCAAGATTGTGACACAGTAGTGGTTAAAACCTATATTTTTTAAAGAATGGATGAAGGTAGATTATCAAGTAAGTGAATACAATCCAGTATTTTTGCTTCAACTGCTGTTATTTATTTGTTTCTTTGGTAGTCATTTTGCCTGGAATAATGACAATTTAAGAAATGTTCTTTTCAAACTTCTGCAAATCATGCTCATCACCAAGACAAGTTGAACCCCGCTGCTAAGATCTCTCCATAGTTAATACATTATTAAAGTACTTTCTGAGATGAGATTATCACAACTTTCTTAAATGTTTTGAATAATGCAGCTGTTAATGTTCACATCTGAAGTGCCAACTCGGATTTTAGATGATAGCAACAATAAAAATGAACAGAGCAGTTACACTGCAGTTCTGCTAGTTTAAGCTCACAACTAGTAAAGGTAGATGTGCTATGTCAGTAACTCCTAAACTTTGTATTAAATACTTCATAATACTGCACAATCACAACTTCTGGAAACTTAATTTAAAGACAGAAGAATGAGAGGGAATCTAAGCTATGACTGAGAATTTTACTTTTCTTCCTTGGACATTAATTAGGTCTTTTCTGTGAAAAGATATGCCAGTACATATAGGTCTAGTACAGGAATAGTGACAGAAAGATATAAGCTGTATAAATCAGTGAAAGAACATCACAGTTGGGCTAGACAGGTAGCATTTCTGTTGATGGTAGTATATGTAGCAGGTGCCTTTTTCTTCATTTTTCCTAGAAAAAAAATGACATATTTAGAGGAAGTTCCCAAGAGTTCTTTAAAAAGGTTGTTACAAGCTACAAAATAAAGAAGGCTTCAAGCAAATATTGAAATGTTCACTTTGGGAGTCATTAAATGAGAAAACCATCATGAATACTCCTGTCTGGATATGTAATAGTGTATAGATATCTGGCTACCTGAGTGTTTCCCTTTGCATTTATGCTAGGTTCCCTTGCTGTGAGTTTTTTATTTGAGTAGCTCCTCATTGCATCTCTGCAGGATCAGGTTACTCTGGTTATAATTGTTCTGCGACGCATTTATTGACTTTTTTAAGTTCATGGTTTGTAAGGTACAGCCATTTTCGGGGGGGGGGGGGCTTAGATTGCAGGAGAGTAATTCAGTTTCTGTTTGGTTTTGCCTTTGTGTTCATGCTGTTAAAGTCTCAGGCCCTGAGTGGATACAGGGAGCAGAAGGACCTGGTGTACAGCATCAATGTGGATGGCACTGTTGCAAATTATTTTACAAGCAAATAATAAGAATGTTAATGGTAGAGATGTTAGTGGAGCTTCAGGGTCTGATTCCACAAGCTCTACTGACAGCAGTAATCCTTTTTCACATTAGTAACTTTAGAGACAGCAAAGATCACTCAGGAGACTAAATTTTGTGGAAGTAGGCTCAGACTTCTGGTGAACATTCATCTTCTCCATTAAATAGATTTCTTTTTCATTCATATGAGGATAAGAATATTTTCACATTTTTGAGACATTTTAGAATGTCTTGCAGTTTTCTCTAATTGATACTGAACTTATCAGAGCAGCAAAATAAGATTTTAGCCACTTTTTTCGTAATGGTTCTCTTCAAAAGGAGATAGACACTCGAAGAAATTAAGTTTCTTAGAAAGAAATCAGGCTGAAAGCCTGTGGAAACA
The DNA here is from genome assembly GCF_964289735.1 of Phaethon aethereus. NCBI lineage: Eukaryota > Metazoa > Chordata > Aves > Phaethontiformes > Phaethontidae > Phaethon > Phaethon aethereus. The sequence goes on along the minus strand of NC_138577.1, from coordinate 38,225,395 downwards.
CTTGTTTCTTTTTACTCTGTATCAAATCAAGATAATGTTCTTGATATGGGGTGGGAGGGAGAAGAGGGTTGACCACTAAATAAACCAATGGCACATTTGCGTTATGCCGTTCAGATGGTACAATTCAGTGTTTGAGTAAGGAGATACTTGAGACAAAGCTCGTGAATGAGGAACCCGGTTGGCTTTCAGATGTGACTGGCAAGTGAAAAGGGGCTTGTAAGTGTCAGTCCAGTGGAAGATTCCACTTGAAGTAAAGAGGTTACAGTCTTCAGAAAATGTGTCCAGCTGTGATGTTCCTCCTCCAGGGCATCAAAAGAAAAGGGAAAATTTTAGTCTATTAGACAGATGAAAAGTGTCACATTTGTTATCCTCCCAAAGCAGACAATCTTTTTTTGGCTCTAAAATAAGAACTGATGTAAAGATTAAGATAATCCTCATGTCTTTTGAGGAGATAGCATAAATATTTTAAAAATAAAATACTTTTAGAAATATTTTTACAATTGTAACAGCAGTTCACACAGATGATTATTTTCCACTGGGATGCAGAAAACAAGCTTTTTTCATACTCTGTCTTGCTGTTGATCCAAGAGACCTCCAAAGTTAGTGTTAGAGAAATAGACACAAATCATCTAATGCACAGCAAATTTCCACTGACACCATGTTTCATACTGATCTGTCTTGGACTTAGTTTAACAACGGTAGGATCAGCTTGATGTTATTGGCTGTTGGCCCTAGTCTGAGAGGTAGTGGAAGATCTTCTTCTCTCCTCTTATTTTGACGACAAAATACTCAGCAAACCCCAGACTCCCACTGGCCTCAACAGAAATGCAGAAATTCAGGATGCTTAACACTTTCCAGGATTGGGCCCAGATGGATGCGTCCATTTGTCAATTAATTTTTACTGCTTTTCAGCAGTTGTGAAATATACACCATGATACGCCTTTTTTGAACAGCTGGAAAGTTATGTTGTAACAAAAATTCCATCATTCAGTTTCCCATGGAATGCATTTTTGCTCTGACAGCTGAGAGACAATCTAGACAATCTCACAAATAGTGGCTACATACTCTCACATCATAGTCATAAATGTCACAGTTATCTGGAGGGGTGGGATGTTGGTTTAGGACAAAGTCATTTTTTAGTGACGTTCTTTTTGCTTTGTATCTTAACATGGGATTTTAATTGCATCTTATGTATAAAATACAGAAAAAAAACAGAAATCTAAGATGTTTAACATCCATTTTTTAGTGTCATTAGGAATTTTATGCACTCTTACTTTTCAAACTATAAATCCTGAGGGTTTTTCATTTGTGAGCCAAATTCTGCTATCTTTACTAATCTTGATGGGCTGCTATATCAGCCTACAAAGTAATCTCAGTGGGACAAATTCCTGTCTGCAATAGTCCCACGTAAATTGGAAACAATCCTATAATTACGATTACACCAAAAGCAGAATTTGGCCCAGTGATTTGAAAGAGCCAGGCAGGTGGTATTTGCACAGCAGTATTTGCTCTCAAACATTTTATTTTCTTCTTGCATTCGGAACCACATCCCTCTGTGTGTTACCATGTCCTGTAGAATTGAATGAACAGAAAAAGGCTATGATGAGTAATGTTTACAGCTTCCATTATTAGAAAAGCTGTCGCCCTCCATTTCCCACTGAAGTCAATGGAAGCAGAATGTGCTGGCAGTGACAGTGGCTCTAGGTCTCCACTAAGTTATGTTCCAATGTATTGCAAAGCACAGATGGAAAGCGTTTACAGCTAAGTTAAGGCCAGTCAGCTACCATGTAAGTTAGAGCTGAAGATGATCATGTCTAATTTGTGTTTATAGTCTTAACAATGGTCTGGGAACTAGTTTTGAAGACCTCGAACTCTGCCAGATTTGGGGAATAGCAGACCCTTTTTAAAGATCTATCATAGCACCTATCTAAGTTGCTTGTAATATTGGAACTGTTTCTTACACTAATGAAATTATCTGCCAAGACTCTTCAGCCTGCTTACACTACATGGTATTAGCAGTATAGCATGATACCTACAGACAACAAGCCCAGTTATAGACTACTCTAAGAAGTGATTTTTCAGCCTTTTCTTTTCAATGCCTCTGTTTTTGCTATCTATCAGATCATAGGTGCATAGTCTAAAAATGTAACCTCGAGCCCTTAGAAAACATTAGCTATATCCAGAGTTATGCATTTGGCATTTAACATAGTTCTCTAGCAAAAACCACCTGAATTCAATTGGACACGCCTTCTGATCTCTTAAAGGTCTGATTTGGTTGAAGATAATGGGAGTTCTGAATGACAAAGAGATTCAGTAGCTACCATCTGAAATATGCAGTAGGGGATTTTTGATATACGTGATTTAACATTTTATAACTTTTAACATTTTTACATTGTAGTGTATGTAATCACTTCCTTGTAAGTGATTTTAATTTTCATGAAAATTAAAACACTGGCTGCATTACAAGCTGTCTACTACATAACCACAAAACTATTACAGGATAAGAGGCAGGTACAGAATGCTCCACATTGCAACAGAAACGTGCTTAAGCTCTATCCAGAAGACACTGACATAGCAATACAAATACAATACATTCTTTACCCTTACTTAATGTCACATAAACTCATGCATGTGTTGAGTTTTCCATGCATGAACAGTAACTTTGAAGACAATGACATATTCATATTCACAAATACAGCACACAGATAAGAACTGAAGGATCATTTAATCTTTGTCAAAGTGTGAACACTTTTTTTTATCAGAAAAATGGATAGGTTTCATTGCAAGATTTTCCACATAAAATACACTATTAAGTGTAAGCTACTGTGTTTATGTTTTGTAACTAATATTGTGCTTAGGTATGCAAGAAAGAGTATCTTCCTTTATTGCCTAAATATGAAGATACTATGGGGCAAATTCTGAAGTGTTTTTCAAAGGTCAAATTTTCACTGACTAAATACTGAACAAGAACTTCAAACTATAACCTCATTACTAATTGTGTTTGTTACTTCTAACATGTGTGCTACTAACATTTTAGATTTACCTGAAAATGCCTGGCAGAGCAGAACTGTGTACAGTTGCAAAATCTCACTGGTAAGGAGAGGTCTTTGTGAATGAAGCCTTAAGAGTTTTCTGGCTCTTAAAATCTTAGAATGCCAGGCTTATTCTCTCTTTTTCATACAAACAGAACTCTGCAAGGATCCCTGGCAGACATTTCCTCCAGCCACTGTATCACAAGGAGCAAGACTCCAGACCCCTGCTAGCCAGCAAAGGAAGGAGGAATTTTGAGTTTCCAACTCCCCTGAGATCGACAAGAGGTGAGGGATATTAAAATTCAGTTTGCTGCACTATTGCCACACTGTCTTCAGTGTCTTTTAACAACTCTGACTGTTATCATAAGACCATTGGAGCTATGCTGCCACCAGCATGGACAAGCCCTCTGGATTTTGAACAGTGCTAGCACAAAACCTGCACTTTTGTGTTTCACTGGAGATGTTTTTTGTACCTTTCTCCTAATTAGCATATTTCTGTTCCTGAAGGTAGCAAGCTGATTTTCTAGAAAACTTGTATTTAAAGGTTTCATTTATCCTGTGTGCACCAAAATGTCTCCTACTTTCATGGTGTTAGAACCAAACTTTGGCTGAAATATTCCATGATAGTAACCAGCAAGTCAGCTGGTAAACATCGAAAATCTTAGATAGCCACAGATTCTATCAAAATACAAGATGGAAAGCATTGATGAGCAATCAAAAAAAGTATAGCCTTGAACTGTAAGTAAGTGGTATCATCAAAAAACTTTTATATTTGTTTCTTATTTTCTGTTTTAAATGCACTTAGTAAAAAGTGAGCTCTATGGAGAAATATACTTGAAAGCTCCACCTGCAAATAAATAAAGCCAAATATATGTATTAATTGCTACATTTTTAAAATGTAAAATGCAAAAGATATAGCCTCACTATGGGTTTTTTTCAGAATGTAGCATGCACTTTATTTTACTATAAAATTATTGCAGCATATCATATATACTCTTACATATTTGTTTATAAATCCTGTTTTATTTTTTCTGTAAACAAGGAACGCAGATGCAAAACCACATTGAGATCTCTTTCTTCAGTTGATGGCTTTTAAGAGCATCCATCAGGTTATCTTTGTGAATCTGCCACTTGTACAGGATTGCTGATGGTCTTTATTCATTTAAACATTGCATGTACCATATCCTTTAAGTAGGAAGCTATTTTGAATATTATTTCTTAAAAGCAGCTTCCCCAGCTGGGACACATAATTGCTACCTCCAGTTCCAATCCTTCGGCCAGGATGGGATGTCAGACTTAAAGTAGGAGTTCTGTTTATGTATTTGCCTGGATATATGCACCAACAAGGTACGTATTTTATAATCTGCCTTTAAAAATGACTAAAACCCATCTAAAATGTTTATAATCAATTTGAGCATAAAAACAGTAGTCCCACAAAAACATTACAGTAGCCGTGAAGTAACAAATAAGAGGTGCATCCTTCTTCTGTCTACAGTACATCCCTTTCCAGCAGCACACCATCCCCTTTACAGAGGTGAACGTGGCAGCTCACCTGGGAAAGACAACATCCCAAGGCTGGCCCAGAGGCACTGCAAAGGCGATGGGTGCTCACAAAGGGTGGCCTGCTGGCAGAGAGAGTTTCATACCAAGAGCTGTCCAATGCTCTTGCCTCCGTAGGTCCCAGCTGTACCAGCACAGCACGTACGTGCACTTGGGGAGAGGCAGACATTCCTATTTCCCTCTGCATTTTGTCAGGAGAAAAATGTGATCAAGCAGTATCAATTCATATAAACCATACCATTCAGTGATGAGAAAAGCCCGTTTATAATACTTTCTAGCACAGGTAACTGGAAGCACTTGCTGGTTAGACAGAAGATGGAGTGTCTGTCATAGTTCGAGACACAGGTGGGGACTGATCGGGTGCAGAATCTCCAGTACCTAAGCCATATCATGCAGATGTGTGTCACAAACCTTTACAGGCTGCTATAGTCCGAGGTACAACCCACATCACCATATCCAGAAGATTTGTATGCTTAGATATACACATTTTGATATACATTCTGTTCTACAGCAGTGCAGGGTTTCAGTAGTAAGCCAGTGTTGCTGAAAAGTACAGTAACTTCGATACGGTAATGCAGTGCAGCCAGTGCAGTTGAGTTGAACTCCACTGAAAGTCCCGTTTTACTATTCCCAATTCCATATCTCAGTCTCCTTGTCTGACAAACCCTGGCACTCATGTGGACTGACTGTCAAGTCCACGCAGGATTCTTACGGAGTGTCCAGGTAAGTGATTCTTTGCCTCATACGTGCGTTTAGTGCAGCAGCTCCACTGCACTAGAAATAATGACAGAAAGCTCTTGACACACAAAATGGCAGGATCTGGAGGATGTAGTCTGTTTTAATTTGCAGTTGAACCATTGCTGCCAGTCACTCTGTTCTTTGGAGTACAATTCAGCACAGCCAGTTGCTAAAGGAGGCTTCAGGCAGCAGCTGCAGGAAGGGTTAAAGGAAGGAGACTTTTCTCAGCTGATTGATACCCTTTTCCTGCTTCCTGAGAGCAGCTGGCCCCTTAAGTGAGTGAATCAGATAGCTGTAATTGCTATATCAAAGCAAAGGAACTCCTTAGAACAAACAGATTGGTGATTTCTCCAGCCAACTTCACCTCTTCATCTTGAACAGGAGTGCTTAACCTGCGACACATCCAAAGCCTAAGTGGAGCTCCCCTCTCCTGCTCCTTTGGTCAGGGCTTTTAAGAATTTAATTTCTGGTGGCCATGGTTCCCAAAATTTGCCTCAAAATGCAGCCACATTGCCATGTGAAATTAAAGAATTGCAAATGGAAGCAAAAAAGTTCAACAGAGCCCAAGGAGGACAGCAACGGTTGTTGCCAGTGGATCAGAGGATTGTGGTGTGAATCAGGTAGGAATTCCAAGTTGATCCAACCTCCCGCTCAAAGCAGTGAAGCATGGGAACTTCCTGCACTACAGAGGGTTCATGTCAGAAATTCACATTGTATTTCATTCCCACCTATGGCGTGGTAATGAAGAAGATTGGCCTTTCTTTTGTTTTAACAACATACCATAGAAATAAGCCAAATCAGAATTTTAAAAATCAATTTCCAGCCTAAAGCCTACAAAATACACATCTACATTTCTTCCCAGTAAATGTGTACTATATTAATTGTAATTCTCATTATAATTACTTTAAGGTTTAGTGGAGTAATGGAAAAATATTTTGAACTGTTACATATTTTTTATTAGGATTGTGACGAGTCAGACAGCAGTGTCTGTACAACAATACATTGCTGGCCTACTTTTTCTGTATGTACATATATGTCCAAAACCGGTTTTCTAATCTGGAAATTTTTTATATTAACAGAACAGACTCAGAAGTGACCTTTACAAAATGCAGGACAGTCAAAGACTATGCCCAAGATCTCTACGGAAATCATATACAGATACTTTGGTAAAAGTATATAAACAAGTGGATGGTATGGAGAAAATAAATTTGCATTTTTCCATTAAGTAATGGTGAGAAATGAAAAATGTTTAAAGCTGGCTAATTTAAAATAAATTAAAATAAGATTTATTTATATGTCAAATAATTAGAGTGTGGGACTCATTGGCATATGAAGTTGGTAAAACTAAGAACTTGGCTAAGACTTGAAAGGGACTGGCGATTTATAGAAACAAAGACAATGTAGAGGTCATCATAAGTAATGTTGACCAAAAAAAAATGGACTGAATAGAACACCCTTTTTCTTCACAGTCTTTAACTATTGAAGAAAATACTCTTTTCCACTTTCTGTAATATCAGTGCTGGAGACAGCACATTGGATCAGTTCCAACATGACAGTTCTAATTTTATGTTTGTCATTAAGAACAATTTAATAACTGACTTGAAATCAGTAACGGCAAAATTGCATCAGAAGAAAGAAGGAAACGTCAGTTCATATAGCATGACAATGGTAAAATTCACTGGTATACGAGGTCATAGAGCCAAATGCTGTGGCTGAGCTTTATTAAAATCTAAGTAAATTTATGACCAATAAAAACCTTTACAGTGTTGCCTTCTAACCCTAGGGCAATCAAATTTTATGCGGATCGGGGCTAGTTGCCGTAGAAGTTCTGTATTTCACAACTAAATTGGTATCAGCTGTTCTGTGTACGAATGGGCTTTGTCCTGTGTTTCTGCAGCTCAGCACTACCTGCTGTTACAGATGATAGGATACCGAACGTGAGGAAACAACGACCTGCTGCTGGATGTTGTATCTTGTGTTCTGATAAACTGGAGGGCTCCAAGAAAAGAGAATATTAAATGCGACAGCGCAGGCAAATTAACCTAAGGTACAGTACTTCCTCCTCCCTTTTAAGGGGAGGAAATTACACATTTGTCTCAAATTGCATACATTTCTGATTTTTACTATAAAAGAGGAACGCATTTCATTGGGTAAAATAATCTTATTTTCCTATTGTTGTCTCCCTCCAGTAAAAAAGAATTCCTTCCTAATTTTGACCGTCATTGGAATTGAGAGAGATCAGAGTGGAATTCTTGCACTGTTTAAGTTTTATCTACTATTTTAGTTATTAGAAGTTAATGATCACTTCCATTTCCAAAACAGGATGTGTGTGCCCTGTGTGAGAATGGCCTGGTTTTGAAGATAAGCCTTAATTCTGAAGAAGGTTGGCCAAATAATAGCCACTTTTTACTAACATTCTCTTAATGCTTTTTATATTAACCAGGTTACCATGCATTCTCTTGCACATTAGGTCAACAGTAACTTAAAGAATTCCAGGTTATTTATTATTGCCTTCCTTCCCACAGTGAACTCCTTTTACCATCAGTCCAATCAGTACCAGCATTACTCTGATTTGTAAAATGTGATATAATGAAGTTGTATCTTGTACCCTGTTACATTTCAAACTTTTAATGAGCATTCTTTTATGTATCATATGTATCAATTATGCTATCAAGAATATATAATTGCAGAGAAGTACCTGAATTGTAGTCTTCTCCTGATTACAAAATCCTGTTGATGTGTAACACATGATGACATCCTAAAGCATGGCCAAATGTCAGGTAAACCAGCTGATACCAAGTCACAGAATCACAGACTGGCTGACATTGGAAGGGAATTCTGGACGGCATCTGGTCCAACCCCCTCTGCCAAAGCAGGGCCACCTAGAGCTGGTTGCCTAGGACCATATCCAGATGACTCTTAAATCTCCACAATATCCCTGGGTAACCTCTGCCAGTGCTTGGTCACCCTCACAGTAGAAAAATGTTTCCTGATGTTCAGAGGGAACCTCCTATGTTTCAGTTTGTCCCCATTGCTCCTGGCCCTGTTACTGGGCACCGCTGGAAAGAGCCTGGCTCCATCTTCTTTGCACCTATTTAGATACATTGATAAGATCCCCACTGATCCCTCTCTTCTCCAGGTTGAACAGACAAAGTCCTCTCAGCCTTTCCTCACAGAAGAGATGCTCCAGTCCCTTCATCATCTTTGTATAAGATATGTCCGTTTCTCTCTTGTATGGGACACACAAGGGGACACCCAGAACTGGACACAGCACTCCAGGTGTGGCCTCACCATTGGTGAGTAGAGGGGAAGGATCTCCTCCCTCAACCTGCTGGCAACACTCCTCCTCATGCTGCCCAGGATACCATTTGCCTTCCTTGCCACAATGGCACATTGCTGACTCATGCTCAAGCTGGTGTCCACCAGTACCCTCAGGTCCTTTGCTGCAAAGCTGGTTTCCAGCTGGGCAGCCCTCAGCATATACTAGTGCGTGGACCCCAACATGTACTGGTGCATGGACCTCAACATATACTGGTGCAGTCATCCTCAATAACAAATCCTTTCTAGTAATTTTAAAGAAACTGTGCTTCTTTTCTATTGCAAGGGACAATCACAGCAGAACAAAGCTCTTTTGCAATATATCATCACCCCTTAGCTTTTCTCACATCACTGCAACATAACATAGGAGAATGACCTTCAAAATCATTCTCCTGCCCTTTTGGAGCAGGAGGTGCTGATCTCTTCTCCCTGGGATCCAGCGACAGGATGTGTGGCAATGGTTCAAAACTGCATCAGGGGAGGTTCAGACTAGGTATTAGAAAACACTTATTTACCAAGAGGGTGGTCAAACACTGGAACAGGCTCCCTAGAGAGGTGGTCAATGCCTCAAGCCTGTCAGTGGCATTTGGACAATGCTCTTAGTAACATGCTTTAACTTTTGGTCAGCCCTGGAGTGGTCAGGCAGTGGGACTAGATGATTGTTGTAGGTTCCTTCCAGCTGAACTAAACTATTCTTCTCCCCTCCCTTCCCCTCCCTTCCTCTCTCCTCTCTCTTTTCCCCTTTTCCCTTCCCTCATAACTCTATGACTTTATAACGCTTTGCAGTAACAAACAGTTTAAGAAAATTGTTCTTCTACATGCTAAGTGTACAGTCCAGGTAAAAAAACATCACTGAAACCCAGTTCTGCTTAGGTGACACCTGTCATTGGATCATGGGTACATTCCACGCTGAGAATAGGTTGATAATGGAAATGTAAATTCAATCTGAAGGTAAAATATAATCTGGGGTGAGTAGCTGAAAATGTGGGCTGACTGAAGACTACAAAAATTCATCAGAATGGCTACGATGTGCCAATTAAAAGGAATGTAGTTTCTCAGACTGTCCAAGCAGAAGTTGGTATTATTTTACAGCATTCATGGAAGTATACTGCTAGAATCAGCATTTTCCACTGAAAGTATTTTTTCTTTTGCATGAAGATCTATTTATGTATTTGCTGAATTATTTCATAAATTATATTTTCCTTGCAAAAATACTTGGCATGGACATCTGCAAACTGAGAAGAAAGAACAATGATGTATGCCAAAAATCTTTTAGAAATGTAAGCTGTAAACACTGTACTATGTTTGCTTGGACCATGAAATGAAAACAGATCGGTCAAATAGTAACTAAGGGCAACATTTGCAGCTGCTAGAGTTGACCAGAGTAGAGGAGGCTTGAGCATTAGTAATTCTTAAATTGAAGTGTGTACGAAAGAGAATATAATCTGTATCAAAGAAATCTTGGAGTTTTCTTATTTAACCATGAAGGATCGTTTATGGTTTCAAATTTTTTTCTCTGAATTTGGAGCCATAAGCTTCACTGCTTTGTCTCTCAGTTGGAAAAAAGTACAGAGCATGAGATTACGGTACAGAATTTTGTTTCCTCCATCACATTTTGATGATGAAATGATAGGGATGCAGCAGACTTCAGTAATAACACCTCTCATCAGCACCATATTTTAATAGTAAGAAATTGGTGAAGTTTTAAATGTAACGTATTGTCGTGGAGGTAAATTAACACTATTGAAGGCAAAGATAATATCCCACAGGAATCTGTGCATGCCATATGCAATGTAGCTCCCAGAATGATTTTCCATGTATCTGTCTGACATGCTTTCTACCTGTGAAACATGTGTCACTGGAAAGGAAGTAATAAAAATTTATTAGTCCACGCGATTTCTAAGCAATAATTCCTAATATTGTACGTACAGTGCTACCAATACAGTAAGTTCTCCTGCCTTTGATGTCTGTATCTGGCATTTACCTCAGAACAAAGTATTTTAAGAACTCTATCTACATTATCTGTTGTTTATTTACTATATTAAAAAACCCCTACTAAGCAATTTTCCTGTCCCAGTGGACAATTCTCTGGATCAACACCATAGATTGACATTCCAAGGCATAGAGGGCAATCAAATGCCCCAACTAGAATTTCTAATTCCATGTCAAGCATCGATACACAGCATTTTACAACACCAGATTTCAGTCCTGTTGCCTGTATTTTATTCACGTGCATATAGATCAGTTCTACACCCAATATTATTTTTCTTGGTATGGAGCTGGCATATAGCTTATTTCTTCCACATTGCTTTGAATGTAATGTATATTTGTCCTTTGTTGAGTGAGTCAGATATTTTCATGTCTTGCCACAGATACAGTAAATGAATAAATGTAATTGTATTATATCAGCTAGCAATACAATTCTGATCTTTGAAACCAGAATTGGAGGCATAGGCATGTATCTATTTGAAGACATTAAATTTACTGCACAGGCTCCCAGCACTTGGTGATAGACACACACTAATCTGTGTTTCTTATTCCGTGTCCTAATTCAGCAAAGCACTTAACCGAAGTTCTTGATCTTAAACAGATACGTAAGTCTTTTCCTGTCAGAGATGTTTTTTTCAAATTAGTGTCCCATTTCAACAAAATAATGATAACCCCTGAACCCCAAAAGTAAGCTAGAAGTTTGTCAGCCTAGATTTTCTGCCGGAACTCAGCACATGACTTTGTATATAAGATGGATCTCTTCTGGGAAGCTCTAGGAAAACAGCTCAAAGCAGATGCCAGCAAGCCATATCATCCATCCTTTACCACTAAGCACCTGAAGAAAAATAATCATCTGCCTCAGTTTAAAATGAACGACAGTGTGGCCCAAATAATGAAAGAAGTAAATGCCTTATTTTGCCGGACAAGCCTAAAATCATCTAGGTCTAAGCTGCCCAGGGCGTAACTCAGTCTTTGTATGTTTTGGAACCCACTTTCTTAATTGAGAACATTTTGTACTGTCATATAATTTTTCTCTTGTATGCAACAAACAGAGCCTGTTTCATCATGACAAATAGAGGAGAAATTCTGTCTTGGAACTTATCAGGACAGAATTTTGTTTTATTGTAGATATGTTTGTATGCCATGCTAATAATCGCTAAGCACAGCTGTCATTTGTTATGTGATTACACTCAGTATGAAATAGAATGTCTTGGGTTTGTATGGATTGGAGATGGTAACTTAAAGGGCAGCTACAATGAGGATGGGGGCTCTCTCATCAAAAGGAGCCACATGGAGAAGACAAGGGGCAGTAGGTACAAATTGCACTGGGAGAAGTTTCATCTCCGCATAAAAGGAAACTTTTTTACAGTGAGAACAACTTCCTCAGGGACGTGGTGGAGTCCCCATCGCTGGAGGTTTTCAGGTGCGATTGGACAGGGTGCTCGGTAATCTCATCCAGGCTCCCTTTCCCAAGAAGAGTTGTACCAGATGATCTTTCAAGGTCTCTTCCAGCCTGGGCTGTTCTGTGATTCTGTGATTAGAAAGAATGAACACAAACTTGTAAATTGCTAGAGAGCAGGTTATCTCTTTCTTTGTATAATGACTAAGGATTTATACATTTAAAACTTGCACACGCTCTTATTTCAGTGCTTTCTTGAAAAGAATACCATACACTGAAGGTGTCTAGACATCATTGTATAATTTGATGTATGTCTGCCACTTGCATAGAAATTTTCCACAACCATAATATACCATTGATTCTGAACTGTGACCTATAGTGCAGAAAGACTAATCTATAATTACAAAACTTGGTACGTAATTAGATTTGACACAATGCTTATTGTGTTATTGTCTGATCTCTTCATACATGGACCTATTTATGCACTCCTAGTTTAAGGCCAAAATGACTTTCTAAATGAGTAAGATAATTGTCTAAATACTGATTCTATCGGTGCTTTTGAAATCCACTTGATACTCCATTTAGTTTTATTGCTGAAATTCAGTTGTTACAAGATAGGGAGTTGAAAAACATTTACTCTTTTGGACTTTTTTCCCCTCCCTCGAAAATTTACTGTATGTTTCATTTTATTTGAAATACAAATTAAAAAACATTGTCATAAATTCCATCAGGGCCCTGATGGCACTGACAGGGCTTACCAGCCCTGCCCAGCCTCCCCGAGGGCCCCTCCCCACCCTGCCCAGGGCCCAAGACCCCACGTCAGCCCCTGGGGCCACCAGCCCCTGCCCCAGCAATGCCGCAGCAAAGCCAGCCTCCGGCTCCCTGAGCTGATGTCCCAGCCTGGTCCTGCCCATCCTGGTCCCCTCCAGGGATGCCCGGGAATGGGGCTGCCCTGTCCTTGGCTGAGGTGGTTGGACGGACCCTGGCTGCCAGGCTCTGCCCTGCCCTGCTGCCTCCGAGTGCCCAGGGAACATCTGTCCCTGCCTGCATCCGGATACATCCTCCGTGTTTATTTAAAGCATGCTTTATCGTTTGTGCCTGTTACATAAACACAAAATGTCTACCATCATTTCTCTTATGTGAATGAATGTTCATTCTACTTCCCCGAGGAGAAGAGAGAGATTTCGACTCAGAGTAATTTAAATGCTTGCAGAAAGATTCTTAGAAAGCAAGTCCATGGCATTTTGTTGGGTCTATGGTGGAAATAAATTGCTGCGTTGTGTTAAAAACCTTTCTATATCACTCTGTCATCACAAATAACATGACACTGCATCCAAGCCTTAAGAAGACAAAGTTCAGTCATCAAGGTGAGAATGTAACAGTTCTCAGAACTTTTTTTTAAAGAGGGTAAAAGTGTATTTTTTTTACACAGTAAGCCAAAGGAAAGGGAAACATATACTCCAGACCACACTGCAAACAAAGGAGAAAGTTCATTATCAGGCCACAAACACACACATGTGCACATACTACAACCTTGTTTTTTAAAAGGTTTTTAGGAAGCCAAAAAATAAATTATTCAAAAAAACTCAGATGATTTATTCCTGTTTTTAAATACAGTTTTATCACATACATAAATTTGCCCTATAATTCCTGCTATAAGACTTCTGTAATTGCTTTAACCATTTAAGATGACATTCATGATCAGATTTATTTTTGAGGAAGACCCAATTTCTGAGAAAAAAGAATAGAAAGTACTGTCTGTCTGTCGTGTGTTGTGTGTGTTCCCCCTTCTCCCCCCAGTTTATAACCTGTCTGCTGAGGAGCTCTAGTCACGTAGGGTTTAAAGAAGGAATCTACCATTTCTTGCAAGCAGCAGCAATTTATAAGCTTTCAAAAGCAGCCACAATCTCCATATGCTCAGTTGAGACTTCTTCAAGACTGAGGTTAGACCTGTCTAACTAACTAGCTAACTAACTTTTCAGACTTGATGAGTATCTCAATAAAGAGTATATTCAAGTCTTGGGCCAAGCAACACTTCTCCTTTTGTATTTCTAGAGCCAGGAACTGAAGCTGAATGCTGGATGTCTGTCCCATGCAGTCAGATGTTTCTCCCTGTGTAAACCAGACAAAGAGAAGTGGTCAAAATGGAACCCACTACAAGGAAGATGAAAAGGCGGCAACATTACAGAAGCCAGACAGCAAACAAGATGAAGAGGAAGAGGATGGGATCCGGATATGCAGACTTTGGAAGCAGACATCAATCAGAGATGCAATGGAGCTACTTTCTGAGTTTATAAGGTATGTAGGCAGCAGCAGAGAAGGCAACAGTCTACAGATGGAGAGATAGACAGCTGTTTAGAGGCATGCATAAAAGGGGAATGAATAAAACTTGAACACAGTATGAGTAGGATTAGGTGAAAGCAAAAGGAAGTGGGATGTTGTAGGTTATAGAGCAGAAGGGTCTCTGCAAAAAAGGAATTTGATATTTCTGTGTCCTTTGTCTTTGCATTTTTCTATCCCCTGTAAATGGCATGACAACTGTTAGCAAAAAATATATTGCAGCCCTTTGAAATCCTGTTCCTTGTGGAGAATAACACACTAATCCTGGGACAATTTAAACTGTTAATTCTAGTGTTAAGTCTGTGGTGTGCATCTAATGGGCCAAAGATTGCTGATGGCACAACTCATGTTCCACCTGATGGATTTTTGTTTTGTCAGGTGTAGGTTTTCAAAACTGCTGCATGAAAGTAAGTCAAGATAAGTTCCATTAAAATAACATTGTCTGCAAAGTGAAGTACTTACAAATCGTGAACAAAGGAGAACTTTTATTCTGAAATCTGAACTCAGTATCCTACAGTATCCATGTCACAATGCAAACTGCATTCCAGGTTAATGGGTTATTTTTTCTCCAAAACTTTGATTCATTCAGTGAGCAGGATTGACAAGGGTGTTAAACAGAGTTGTGCTCTTAAGCCGGTTATTGCTGATGCAATTTCTTTTTCAGATAACAGAATTGGGAATGGGGTGAAGAAGCAGTATGGAGGACTCCTTCACGAGTCGTGGCCTTATCCCCTTCTGTTTCCAGTTATCCCATTCCAGTCACTCTTCTGACCTGTTCTGACTTTCCTCTTTCCAGTTCTGCTCTCTGTCAGCACCCAATTCTTTCTTCAGGAATTCCAGTAAGGCATGACAGAGCCCCTTGGGTCTCCTGGGTCAGTGAGGGCAAGACGCCATTCAGATGATAAAGGCGTAACTCCAAAACAAAGGCCAGTTTCCTGTTACATACTAAGTCACCAATGCACACTCTTGCTAACAAAAAGAATTATCAGAACTTTTTTTAGCATCCAGTGTGATTTTTCTTGGTCTTATTCTCAAAACCAGGATAATTTAATTAAAAAAGAAAAAAATCCATTCTGAGGTAATAGAAAATACCATTCTGCAGTATATATGCTTAAAAAAGTTAAAACCAACTAAAATACTGTCAAGTTCTATTTTCTGACACACTTAGCTGTATGTAGTTCTACCAGTCCTGCCAATAGTGGAAATATTTTACTTTTTTCCTTTTTCTTTGACTGCAAACATCTTGGTGTGAGGATACTGTCATGCTTCATGTTCTGTACCCCATTAAGTGATACTATAAACTTTCAGTAGTCATAAGCATACTCATTAGTATTAAAAAGAAGACATATTCCTTATTCATATGTTTAGTAAAGAATTTAATGGTATTACAAACAAGTTAAGTCTCAGATTTTCTATTCTACAGAATTAATCAGTTCATACACCCTGAAATCACAGAGAAAACTGAGACTAAAAATATTATGGTAGACATGGAAACATGGCCTAGTAATTTCTGACTTTAAGCATAAACGTTAATTTCTATGTCTTACTACTTTTAATGCTGGAATAAAACTATGCTGCAAAATATGATTAAAACTGATAGTCTCTTTTACCCCACCTTTTAATTAATTTACTTTACAAATATGCATTGCTTATGACTGAGTATGGTAAGCATCATTCTAGCAGAAATAAGAAAAAAGTACATGTTAATTTGCTAGGTTTTATGATACTTATTTTCAGTCCAATATAAATTTCCCAACTCAGAAATTGTGCTACCTGTGGAACAGGGCCAATGGGAGCCTTTCCGTTCATACAGTAGTCCTATATTTATTTATGGGACCAGTGCTGCTTTCTGAAAAGAAGGCATGTAACACTTAGGTATTCTTCATCAAGGAATATCAAGGCTCCATGGCTGCTGTCACCACCACAATTTTGTTTTTTTGCTAATAGGATGGTCTGCATGGCACTGAGCTTGCTGCCATCAAATAGGATTCACCTTTTTCAAAGGGGGAAGAGGGTCTTTGCTCACAAGCTAGTGGGGCTCATTGACAGGACTTTAAACTAGACTTGAAGGGGGAGGGGGATAATATCAGGCTTGCCCGTAACAAGCTGTGGGAGGTGTTAGAGGGATGGGTTGCTAGTGAGGGCCCGCAGCCTGTTCATCTGAGACACGCTGGGTGCACTGCAGCACACTTGAAGCCTTACAGAGATAAGCCAGGGGATCATAATAGGAGCCAATAGGGGAAACACCAGTTAAATACCTCAAAGAAATTAAGGTGTGTTCTTCTAAGAAGGTGACACAGCTGACAGCCCAGCTGAAGTGCCTCTACACCAATTTACACAGCATGGCCAACAAGCAGGAGGCATTGGAAGCCACTGTGCTGCTAGAAAGCAAAGACCTAGCTGCCATTACTGAAATCTGGTGGGATGAATCCCACAACTGCAGAGTGTCTATCAATGGCTACAGGCTGTTCAGAAGGGACAGGTGAGGAAGGAGGGGCAGAGGGGTTCCCCTCTACATCAAGAAATGGATAGAGTGTGAAGAGCTGTCTCTGAAGAATAGCCATGAGTAGGCCAAAAGCTTATGGGTTAGAGACCTAAGAGACTGAGGCAACAAAGGGAAACTTGTGGTTGGTGTTTAGTACAGGCCATCAATGGCACAGACAGTGGGATCAAGAGGACCCTCAGCAAGTCTGCAGACAACACCAAGCTGAGTGGTGCGGTTGACACGCCTGAGGGACGGGATGCCATCCAGAGGGACCCAGACAAGCTCAAGGAATGGACCCATGTCAACCTCATGAGGTTCAACAAGGCCAAGTGCACAGTCCTGCATGTGGGTCAGGGCAGCGCCCAGTATCAGTACAGGATGGGCTATGAAGGGATTGAGACCAGCCCTGCCAAGAAGGACTTGGGGGTACTGGTGGATGAAAAGCTGGACATGAGCTGTCAATGTGTGCTTGCAGCCCAGAAAACCAACTGGGCTGCATCAAAAGCAGTGTGGCCAGCAGTTCAAAGGGAGGTGATTCTGCCCCGCTACTCCACTCTTGTGAAATGCCAGCTCTGGAGCCCTCAGCACAGGAAAGACATAGACCTGTTGGAGCGGGTCCAGAGGAGAGCCACAGAAATGATCAGAGGGGTGGAACACCTCTGCTGTGAGGACAGGCTGAGAGAGTTGGGTTTGTTCAGCCTGGAGTCAAGAAGGCTCCGGGAAGACCTTACTGCAGCCTTCCAGGACTTAAAGGGGGCTTCTAAGAAAGATGGGGGCGGACTTTTTAGCAGGGCCTGTAGCAATAGGACACAAGGTAACGGTTTTAAACCAAAAGAGGGTACATTCCCACTAGATGTACGGAAGAAATTTTTCATAATGAGAGTGGTGAAACACAGGCACTGGTTGCCCAGAGAGGTCGTAGATGCCCCATCCCTGGAAACACTCCAGGTCAGGTTGGACAGGGCTCTGAGCAACCTGATCTAGTTGAAGATGTCCCTGCTCATTGCAGAGGGGTTAGACTAGATGGCCTTTAAAAGTTCCTTCCAACCCAAGCTATTCTTGAGAGCTAACCATTGTTCTTTGGAAGATTTAGCCCTGGCTTTGCTCTATAAGAAGCAGACAACATGCTAAACCCTGGAATATGTTCTTTTGGTGTAAATAACTGCTCTTTTAAGTATACAGAGTAACATGCAGAGCCTCCTCTCCGGTGCTGTCTGGCATGTGTCTGTTTACATGAGAAGGGTAAGGCATGAGTGTTTTCAACAGGGTCTCTGCTTGTGAGTGAAAGAAAGGAGCTCCCCAGCTGTTCCACCCCTAATTGTACTAGAAACAATCAAAAGGCCAACAGACTTCATCATGGTGTTCCCTGGCACTAAGTGTCTCTCATGTCACTCCTTCTGGTTGTTTTTGCTCATATGATGAGAAATAAAGAGCCTTTGCTAGGATATGTTGAGAGCTAGAGCAATGCGGGACTTCCTGGAATGGGTAAAATTTTTCAGTGGTTTCTCTTCTTGCTCTTCCTTAGCATTAGCATTATTCTAAATTGAATAGAGGGCTACTCTAAATCTGAAAGTTTTCAAGAAAGCTATTGCATTTGCAGAAGACTCTTTTACTGAAATAGCTTTTTTTCCTAGCAAAAAACCCCTCTTGTGTGAACGCATGGTATCTATACAAATTTGCCCTACATAGGTAAGGCTATTCTTCTCTAATAGAAGAGCTGTAACAATGTAACATCACTCTAATTGAGGGGACAAGTGCTGTAATAATTTAACTGCATCGCTTAGTTATACCAATAAGGTGGACAAGTTAAATAAAAAATGCCAACAGTAAAATCTTAGACACACAACAGAGCTACAGCATGTCTGGCTGAAGGTTTAATTATTTTCTGTTTTGAATACTAGCTCTTTTAATATACTTGTATACTAGCACTGAATTTTTTTTTCTTGGTTAAACAGTAAGATTAAATGAAGGACAGAGAATTAACACCACCACCAGAATATTTAGGTCTCAAATGTGGTTTTGTTGATCTTACCTGCGTAATCAGCGCCTGCTGAGATGGAGAGTTTACAGCTGTTTTAACTTTTCCATCTCTTAGTACCAATTGCTTCTCTAGGAACCTAAAGCATGAGCAGTAGATACTGATTTTTCAAAGTATCAGCCCTCAAAGATGATGAACCTTTCCTAAAGGGCATTACATTGATTAAAAAGCCTTTGCCTAGTGACTGCATGTGGAGGTTTTTCACACAGCTTCAATTTAAAATGTTTTTTAGTCTGTCAGCCTGTCAAATACGAAGTATGTGTGAAGATTTGCTTTCATTCAAGTTAAGTTTTTGATATTTGTATGTATTTTGTTTGTTCATATATTTCATCAGATGTTCATTTAATCACAAGTTAACAGTAGTACAGAGATGAAAACTCTAACGTGTTTTATACAGTTTAACATTAAGTTCTGTGTAATGTCAAGTGGCAATAGCAATGTAGTATTTACCTTTCTAGCTCCTAATAAGAAGTCTTCTCAAAGTTACTGTTTTACCGACAGGGTTAATTCTGTTAAATCAGCTTCCAAAACCACGAAGAAGTCTGGGGAGGAAAGGAGGAAAAGGCCATTTTAATAAAGAGTCCCTGTAAAGAAATAATTCCTCTTCGGTTCTTAGTATGCAGCTTATATACAGTTAAAACTCCCTCCATACCATAAATCCTGTGAAATGCCAACTTCTCCTTTGAGGGTACTATCTATAGTAACTTCTTTTCTGCATTTGTGCACAATAACATCAAATCACAATCACTATGTTATTTGCTATTGTTCAGAAATTTAGGCGTGAAATTCTTTAAAATCTTCAGAAATTATTATAGCCAGTACAGTTTGCACCAAAAGTCTTTTTATTATGGATAACAGCTAAGAATCACAGAATGGTTGAGCTTGGCAGGGACCTCTAGAGATCATCTGGTCTAGGTGACCCTGCAGGGGTCCAGTTGCCCAGGACCATGTCGAGACATCTTTTATTATCTCCAGGGATGGAGACGCCACAGCATCCCTGGGCAACATGTGCCAGTGCTCAGTCACCCTCACAGTGGAAAAGTGCTTCCTGATGTTCGGAGGGAAGCTCCTGTGTTTCAGTTTGTCCCCATTGCATCATACAGTCTAATGTGTATATTAATATTGTAAGATACTAGTACATATATAACATATAGACTCCTGACACACCTGTCAGGGCAGGATGTTTAGAGATTGTAAGCTAAATGCAGCACACAGTCAGGACAAACTTTTTTAAAGTGTTCTGATGCTGGACAACCATTGAACTCCATGGAAAACAGATGCCAGGAGACCTTTAAAAACTTAGCTGTAAGTTAGCTGCTTTAAAGCCAGTGTCACCAGTAAAATGGAATATAGATTCGAAACCTTTTAAAACTCTGGTTAGCAACAGGCTTAGCCTCACAATCATAGGAGATAAAACCCTTCGCTTCCTCTGTAACCCACCTGCTGACAATTACTCACAAAAAGCTTCCAGCATGACATTTCATTGAGAAATTGAGAACTGACCTAGCATTATATAAGCGAGTAGAAAGCCATTATATACATTCATAATGGCTTCAAAAAGATTTGAGAAACAGTTAATGAAATACTGCAGCTAGAAATACAATGTGTTCTTCATACCAACACTCAAGAAGATGAAGACGCATGAACTATAGATACTATATAATACTAATCTGCTATTCTCTAACAATTAACAAGTTTTAAGATTTTTGCTAATCAAGGTTCTTTTCCCTCAGTTACAGTTTTATAATAGAATCATAATTAATGCAATGTTATCAACTTTTTTAGACTCCACACCTTATGTCTGTCCTTCACGGGCTTCTGCAGGGCAAAGATTCTTCTTCACTAAAGCGTGCTTTGAAATAATTGGAAACACATAGCTGATTTCTTTCCTAGCTTACTGTTCTACCCCAAGAAACCTTCTACCCCGCCCAAATTGTTACTTCCTTAATTTTACTGTAGCTCGACAGCAACTGTTAAATATTTCTAACTGAAGACTTCAGAGAGAAATAGGTTGATGTATGAGCCATTTATTCTCAAGGTTTGATCTCAACTTTCTGGGTGGTTCATAAACAGAGTTTATTTGGGACACAATGGATAAATTCAGTAAAGGTCTCCAAATGCAAAAGTATTCAGAAGAAAAGGAAGGTCTCTTCTTACCAACTCCAGAGCAAATTCCTGTTTTGTAGCAGTGATTGAAAACTGCTCCAATTATAAAACAAATTTAAAAAGCAAAACTGTACTGCACAATCTGAGCAAGTCATGAAAAAACTCTAAGGAAACATTGCAAAGATGATCCTTATGATATTTTTCCATACCTTGTTCAGTTTTCACACACACAAAGTTAAACAAGGATTAGTTAATATTTGCACATGAATAATAGAACTAAAAATAGTTCTAAAAAACATCAAGAACAGAAAAATGAAAACTTGTAATTTCATTTTACTTAGGCTTGACATAGTAATCTGGAACTAAAAAGTATAAAATATATGAAAATGATCTGCAATATGCTTGAAATACAGGAGAGAAATACTGAAAACTAAGAGCTTTTCTGTTTTTTCTAAGATAAATTGCTATACCAGTTGAGTATCTACCATAATTGCTGCTATTCTATTTCCAGCACTTACCAGAGTAACCATGCTTGAGTTTATACCTTACCTATGTGTTGGAAAGAAATACATTCTTTTGTGTATTACTGCATAAAAATGAGACAACTATACAGTGCTGGTCTTTAAAGCTCCTCCCATTTTGCAGGGAATACTCTACCTTACAGATGAATTACACTAAACAGCATTACATTTCTCTCCATCTATGACTTCAATTTTTAAAGCCAAAGCACAACAGCTGCTCCTTCGGCAAGACAGGAGGAATGTGAATGTCTCTCACGGCTTTATTTTTTTCTTAGCCGTTAAGGTGTAGGGAAAGTTAATCTATCTTGCATTTACGAAAAGTGAAATATATGATCAATAGGGAAGAATTCCATCTACCTACCATTAACTCATGAACTGTAAAGGCCCGTAAAAATAAAAGCCAAGAGCAAAATTTAAAAACAAACAAAAGGAAACATTATAAATGCCTCTTCTTTATTTCTGGCAGCAAGAGAGATAATGATAAATACACATACTGTTTTCTGTTTTGAAGTCTGATTGGGACAGAATTCTCACTGACATATTTATCAGAGAGAAAACCTTGTATTTACAGGAACTATTGAAATGCTGGATACAGAAGGATTTCTGAACATCTTTAGCAACAAGTCTTTTCTCACCAGCTGGAATTGCTGGTCACCTTCAGGGAAGAATGCTGCAAATAATATTACCTGAACAAAGAGAATTTGTCTGTCAAAAGGCTTTTCCTTCTACAGTCATCAAGACTGCAGGGCATATTTTTAATAAGAGTGCTCACTCGACTCCATGCTTAGAGTAGAGAGTTCTTCATATGTTTTGTCTTGAACCAGAAGACAAGTATGCATATAAAATCCGACTATGACACACTGCCTGTTCGACCTCTGGCAAAGAAGCTAGAACACTCTTACTACACATTCAGAGAGCTGGTGTGGAGGACTAAGTTTTGTGTGTAAATGTAGAGTGAGAAAAATTCAGATGACATGATGGTGGAAGAAATATTTGTTATATAGATATTAATCCTAGGTGTATTCCTATTTGCTATCAAAACATGTTTTTGAACATATTTTATCTTCTGCTGAGAGCTACTCCAGCTCATGCCAGAAGAGGGGGGTCTTCTCTTTCACCGCAACTCCATGGGCCTAATAACTGTTTGTCTTGGGTTGGACTACCCTTGTTTTCACAGTTTGTTCAGACTGAACTTTTTTATTTAGAAAGCACTTAGCATTCCAGATGCGACTTATGAATAAAAGCACCTTCACTAAGTCTGTATGTTTATATATGTGTACAGTATGCTTTTTCATAACAACCTTGAAAAGCCAGTATCAGCCACAAATTCCTTAAAAACGACCCTGTATTAGACCTGATGTTCTGAGTACGAGGAGGAAGTAAGAGGAACTGGTAAAGTAAGAAATTAAGGACATGTTTTGATAGTAGGATAACACAGTTACTTGTAGGTTCTTAAGGCTCTCTTATTAGATTCTATATTTAATTCTGATTTTTTTAATGTTGCATAACGAACACCACCTTTGCTATAATCCTCTTACTAGTATGCTGCATGGCAATGCTGAGAAATGTCTGACTCTCTGTCAGGACTTCAGGGGGAAATAGGTTTTTGGGAAGCATTTTAATGAAAAGGAAAATGCATGACTTGTACCTTTTTTCTTACAGTAGCATGGGAAGACATCTAGAAATGTGATAATAGAGTGATAGAATTAATGGAAATCAGGAAGAGACAGTGTAGTTAATGCACCATTATTTATAATAATCCTAAAGAGGAAGAAAAGAGCTATCTAACGTGTCTGATTTTAAGAGCTATTCAAGAGGTTCAGAAAACAAAGGGATGTGATCAGATCACCTCACAAGACAATGCCATTAGCAGTTTTGTTGTGAAATAACTGGTCTGAATTTCCATGTTCATCTCTGATCTATGACCTGAATAGACCATGGTAACACAATTGTAAGTGTGGCAGTTTCTTCTGTAGCCAGATATAATACTGGTTTGGCCATTTCAGCCATTTAATAATTCAAATAAACCTCCAAAATCTATTGGAGTTTAAAAATATACAACAATCGTCTTTGTAAAACTTGCTATAGCCTGGGAGTAACTAGCTGGGTTAGGTCTCAGAATGGTAAACTGCCACCACCATTGCTAATACAGGAGGTCCTTGGAGACTTAATTAAAAGTCTAAAGAGGAAACTGTCACACTGTTGGAAAGAAAGAAAAAAGAAAGCCTACCAGGGGACAGAGATCAAATAAGACAGAACAGTATTTTACTCCAATCCATTAAAAATGACAATTAAAAACCAATACGTTTGTACCTACAGAAATGTAACTCAGATACAGTTAACTTGTATATACAATACACATTGTACTTAAATAACACCTTTCGGATGGGTCTGATAAGACCTTTCACAGATATTAAAGGCAGAGCTCAGTTAATCAGCTTAAGCCAAAGGGAACTAGTGAGGTTTGAGCTCTGATCTAAAACCTGAAGTATGTGATACCTCTTGTCCCTCCATAGACAAGACTCCAGTTCCATCTTTGATAATTGTAGCAGCTGAGAGAGAGAGATACAAAAAAGTTTCAAATAAATTTGGGTTGTCAGGCCATAGGTCAGCAGTGTAAGACCTCAGGAGGTAAACTGCAGGCACACAGTTAAACAATAGACCCAGAAAGTGGATGTTCTGTGTTGCAGTATTGTTTTGCAAGTCAAAACGTATCCTTGCAAGAACGGTAAAACTGAATGGTTGCACATACAACTATTTAAGCTATGTTGTGTGAGACCAAAGTACTAGTAATAACGCTGATTTTAGTGTTTTGCACAAGCTGGAACTTATACAGGGGTACATCTCAAGGCTGTGCACATCATACCTATACAGTACCTAAAGCATACAACATTCTCTCAGCTTAACAGAAGACCGCTCAGGCTACAGACTATGAATATTTCTAAGCTACAAAGCAAGGATATGATGATGTGTCCCTAACTGATGCAAGAATTATCTAATCCTGAACAGCTAACTAAAATATTTCTAAAGGAACAAGTCAAAAGCAAGCCACAAACTCTTGACATGAGGTCAGAAAGTGACATTTGTATTTCTATTTTTGTACAGAAAGGGAAAAACCTACTGCATAATATCAATCAAGTGAGGAATTAATACTAAAGTAGCTTTAAAAATATATATAATTCCAAACATTAAAAAAAAAAAACAAACCACAACTAGAAACAAATGTCAGGGATGTGTCAGATAGGAAGCAAAGGAAAAAAAATGTGGCATGGTTGACAACTTATGTGGCAGCATAGAAACATGAACATAATGACATTTTGGGGAGATCTCAGGAAAGACTGTACACACATCCGTTGGCAGCAATCTATCAAAACAGGATCCAAAAATTAGATCTATCTCAAAACTAATGTAGAAGGGTATGCAGATAGATACTAAATTTCATTTACGTTGCTTAGTGAAATAATGTACTTAAAACTCCCACAGACACCACACAAAAAAAAAACTTGCCTAACATTTTGTGTTCAGGAGAATAAAGATCAGACTGAAGCTAAGGAAGAGTGAATTCCACAGAATTGCCATATATTGTTAGCCTCTCTGAAAAGAAATAATCTTTAAAATGTTTATTATTTACCAAATAATGTTTCTGTAAGTAAATTACTATAATTCACTAGGAAAAGCATGTCATGTTAAAGAAAATATAAAGCATCAGAGTCTGCTGGGGAAATTTTGATCCCAGCATCTTCTTCAGGATCAGAGCTTCTCCCACTGAGAAAAATCAAATGAGATGGTGGCACCACAGAGAAAAGATCCAATACCAACTAAGTGAACTGAAACAAGTGAATTAGAAAAACCCCAACTAAACAGATGTAACTAGTATGGGAAATAAACATTCCTCCCACAAGCGTGACACATATGTTGGCAAAAACTGACAAAACAAGAAGATCCATGATCATCACTGAGTTACATTTGGGTAAGCAATACTGCAAGTATCGTTATTCATTATAATTGATCATTAATCATAATTTCTTTAATACAATGTGACATTTCACTTTTGCCTTTTAAGCTATGGTAAAAGAAGAGTCACACATGCAGAAGTTTCTTTTAGAACAAGCTAAAACATTTATCTGAAACCTTTATTTTTATAGTCCTTCAGTCAAGCTATGGAGAATAGAGAACAGAAGATAACACCCCTTTTTTAAGTGCCACTATCAACAGAGAGTAAGTTAGAAAAATTAGTTCACTCTAAAGCACCTGTATCAGCATCCAAAGAGATTACCAGTTTTGGCAGGCACACTGAAAAGAAAAAGAATCTTCTTTTAATGGAGTACATCTTCTGGTTCATTTACAAGTGAGGGGCGGGGGGGGGGGGGGCGGGGAAGAGAGTAACATTAAGAACAAGAACATCCACAACTATGTAGTACTTGATAAAGGAAGAAGTATGGGGAACCAAATGTTCAGTGTAAGAAAATGACGTATCTTTTTTGAAATTAATTTAGCATAAACTAGATGTGTACAGAACAAGAAATGCTTCAAAAGTCACAATGTTGGTATTGCTTTAAAACCTCTTCCACAGCAATTCCATAGATAGACAGAAATATGTTGTGGGGTTTTTTTCATTTCTTTGATCTACAAAATCTAAGTTTTTAAAACCTCAGCCTTCTACAATATGCATACTATCTGAATTTTTCTACGCTTAATACAGCTATGGTCATATAGACTCATTAAAATAGATTTTACATTTATATCACACATTCCCAGGCAGCACTTTCTCCATAGCATTTGTTTAGTCAAACAATCTAAGCATAACAATCATTTGGTCCCAACTGGCTCTACAGTTGTATTGCACGGTTTATGAAGCATTATAGAGAACTATTCCATTTTAAATGCATGTGAATATCAAGTTTAATTCTTAAATTTTAAAAACACCAACAACCACATTGTGTTGCTTTTTTCTTTAAAACACCTAAACCTGGCAGCCAGACTACCTGACATTATCCCATATACCAGAGAGACTGAAATATACAGAAAACTAGAAACCTGAAGGAAAGATATTCTGGACTTTAAATTAGACTAGTGGACTCCAAATGTTTTTCATCATGCATCCCTACTTAATTTACAAATTATATATTTGTACTACTATACTAATATATTACATATGTGACAAAATACTCAAAAAATAGAAGTTACAAAAGGATGAGATAAAGACAAATTAAGTACTTCACTTTTATTAATTTATTTATTAATGGTATCAAAAATATTTTCTTACCACAGCCCACTAGATCACCTTGTGCACACGCCACTTTGGAGACCACTGGACTAGACCATTGAGGAATGACAGCTCTCCATAGGACTGGCTGCTTTCACCTCATCTGAATGAAGCCTACAATGAGTTACACCTCAGCAACATCTTCTCCTCTATTTTTTTTCTGCAGTCTTAACTATCTAGCAGTTTACAGAGCTGTTAGGAACAGGCTGCATCTATTGCCTCTGCAACCACTCACACTGTCCCCAGTGTTGGCAATTAGCAATCATAGTCTTAATTAGCCTGACCCACCTGACTATTTTGCTACTAATAAATCAATTAATTCAATTCACATGGAGGAACTTCTGTGTAGTACCATAGCTTAATCACTACTGGTCATCACTGTATATGACTGTTTTATTCACTAGAACAACTGAGTATCCAGGCTGAATTTGTATTCTCCACTGATAATGCAGTCTGTCAAGCAAGTACAGAGTGTGGTTAGTATTTTTAATGTATGTAGGGATTTGGCAAAAGCCTCAGCAGAGCACAAAGGAGAAACTTGGGATGTCAGCTATAAACACTTTGGCACATTGAATTGGATGATCTTTACTTCTCCCTGAATGGTATGGATACCACTCATTGTGGGTCTCGCTTTACTGACCTCCCGCAGGAGCCTCTGTCACTACTCCATTTGTTAGTTTTTGATGTGAGAAATAGAAATTTCTAAAACCAGGGTGACTTTGTCATTGGGATCTCTAAGGAGCTTTTTTTTTTCTGCAGAAGTATCTGGTCCCTTGGGGGCTATTAAGCTATGCAATCTTGTACTTCTATCCAAAGATGTCCCCTTCCTGTCTCCCATTCTTTCCACTGGAAAGATTGTCTGGCTCTCTCTCTTTATTCCCCTTTCCTAGCCAGTATCATGGGGAAACAGAAAAAAAATCAGAGGAACAAAAGACACTTTACTGTCTGGCCTTTTCTTCTTAAGTACAAGTATGTATTTTTGCAGTTGGCCCCATGTCAACGGTGCAGACTTCTGACAAACATGTTTCTTCTGTCATCACCATTGTTTTCCTTGTCTTCTCCTCCCACATAAGTGACAGAGTATCACTTTGCCCCATAAAAGGTTAGTGAGATTCTCACTAAACTCACTTTTCCAACCAGAAGCAAAGACTCTGCTCTTCTATATGGATATACTTTAACATCTGGAATCAAAAATGAGTGCAATATTGCTGAAAAGTGTGGAAAGACATGCTGGATACAGCAACTATGGAGTAGCCGAACTGTTGGCCCAGCTCAGATGTTCAGAGTCAGAACATCTTTCACCACTCCCTGAAAAACTTGAACAAATACCTGAGAAAGACCCTTGTTTCCATTTTCTTACCATTTATTCTGACTAGAGACTAATCAATCTGAAGGTGTACATGGAAAACAGTATTTTCACGGCAGGGGAAGAAAGGGGAGTAAAGGATTAATCAGGAGGTCTGAGAATTATCAAGCCTAGGCCTTTCAGACGAAGGACTTAGTAGTCAATATAAACCTACTTCCTGAAGAGTAGAATCAGCACTATCTTGAGTAGTAAAAGACTGATAATTTTATGTCCTTGCAGCTTTGTCTCTTGTAATGTTGCATTGACATTTGACAGGTTTCTAGTACGTAAATAATCTATTAAATTGGCATAACACTTTCCAACATGAGAGGACCAGGTGGAAAGACCTATCATAAAATAAGGAGTATTTTCAACTCATGCCCGACACAAGGAGTCCAAAAGAATACAGAACAAATCCCACGGGCTTCTAAACCTAGCACCTAGGGTTCCCTCTGAAGGTGAATCCCCTCTGGCTCTCTGTTTATTTCTGGAGACCTGAACTTGTTCTGCCATGGTGCCTGTGCATTACTTACTATTTGTGTTTGTGGCAGCTCTTTATGCTATTTTTTTCTTTAATATTTAGTGAGTACACAACTTCTGTGAACACAGCTTCTTTGAATAACAGGCTAAAAGTTTCCAGGCTTTCTAACAGGCTAAATGTTTCTCCATGTGTATTTTCCTATCAATATTTGTTTTCCATGATCGGTGACTCTACAACTGACCCTAACATGATCTTTTTTTTCTGCTAGTATCAGTCTATCTCAGCAGTTAACTAAATGCCTCTTGGTGTCTTCTCTGACACCTTCTCTGCCTCACAGACTCTTCTCTGTGACTCCTGCCCATCCTTGCCATGTGACAATACTTGCTGTCTTCCTGATAGGCCACTTTTCTTCATCCCCTTTGAGATTTGTCACTTTATTTGCTTCAGCTTTGCTGGATTCTATCAATACTTCTCTTTCTAACCACTTGTAATCTGTTGCCCAAAAGAGTATTGCCTCCCTGAGTATGACACCTTTATATCCAAATTCTTCCCCCACCTTGGTGAATCGGTACTGTCCACTACATAGTTGGTGCCTTCTCAGAGTACTGTATGAATGACTTGCTTCCATAAAGGAAGGAAGGAAGTCCTGTAATGATGCAGCGGTTTTATTACAAAACTTTCAGTTGCTGCAAAGTGTTGATGCCTTTTCATTGCTGGTCATATTCTCAAGTAATATAAAGTAAATAAACTTAAAGTAGATAGTAAACTGACCAGAAGCCTTTTTTGCTCCCAGATGTTAGACAGGCATGTGATTTGCCAGTTGCATTTGAATGTTTTTAGGAGGATTCTTTTAGGGAAGGAAGAAAAGCATCCACACAGAAAATGAAAAAACATCTTAAGACATTGTGACCATTACCATAGTGTTTCATTTTACTACATGATGCAACTCACAGCATTGTGCATGCTAGTTCTCAAAGTAAAATAAGTTTATTGCTTTTCACTAGTAGCTATGTTATAGTGTATTTTTGATAGTGTTAAAATCTCATAGGAAATATTTTTCCAACATACAAAACTAAATAAAAATTAAATTTAAAAGCATCAAAGATTGGCTTGGAAGCAAATGGAAGAAAGGTGTTTGAGGGCAGGCAAATGAGATTACAATGGAAAAAGAGAAATACTGTAAAAAAACCTCTGTAAAATATTTGAAAAACAATTGAATATATGCCTCAAATCAGGAAAGAAAACATTTGTGGAAAAGAATTAATTTACTTTTCTAGAAATAGAGTGATCAGACACTGCTTTTCATTTGGAAAAATGACATAAAAAGTGAAAGGTAGGAGTAAGCGACAGAGAGTATGTATCCCTCTCTATTGTCCATTCCTGTTTATTTGCAAGATCTTACACTTCTTTATCTGTGCTACATGTTCAATTTTTAGCTTTCCTTTAACAGGGGACTTCACAAACATTATTAGGTTGCCTTGCATAGTAATCTCCACTTGCCTGCCTTTGCTGCAAGCCATTAAATGCATTCTGTACACTGAGCTTTTTCGTTACTCTTCTCACAATTGTATCTCAGCAGTGTCTCAGCAATGTTATTTGTATCTATCATCCATTGTATCCTCTCTGCCTCTTCCTAGCAGCAGAAAATGTACACTGGAGTGTTTTGGAATATTTCTATAACTATATAAAAATTTACCCTGCCATATGTTTACAATAGATGCAACAAAGTCAGGAAATGCACCTTGTATTTGGAGCAGAAATTTCTAAGATTTACACTGAATTCCACAGTCCCAAGAAAGCTTATCGTTCATCTTGTACCGATGAAAAATTTTCCTTTTTGTCAAAAGCTGCACTATTCCACTGTTTTCATCTCATAGCTTTAGCTCAGTGTATATCTCCCTACTCCTCTAAGTTGGAAACTTCTTATAACACCCATTTTACACAGGAGGAACTGAACCACAAAGAGTCTGTAACTTGGCTGAGGTCAAAGACAAAAGAATAACAAGGAAAACAAAATTTAACCCAATTTTCCCAAGAATCCCTGGGGTGCCCCACGAGACATTCCTCCTCTAAAGTAACTGCTTCTAGTATTTGCAGATTTGGTACTTACCTCTGGTTGTGAATAGCATCTTTGTTAATACGTAAAAATAAGCACAATCTTGAAAAGTACTTTTGTTGATACAAAGAATTTATAATATATGTTAAGATGACAGCATCTTTGATCCAGAAGACATGCTTCCTACTACTAAAAGGCACTCCAAAGTAAGAATTATCTTTGCTAATATAACATGTGCTATATAAATTACATGGAAAATTAGTGTAGTAATTTATATATTTCCATGTCAATTTTGTTTCATCTAAATACTCCATCTTTTTCCTTATTTTTAATTTGTGGAAGACATTCTGTCTCAGGACGGAAGGGGAAAGAGTGAAAGATAAGTGGCTTGAGGGTTAAAAGAGAATTTGTACTGAATGTTATTAGTCTTTGGGGATTATACTATCTAAGATGGAGACCAGGGGAAAAAGTGGAGAGAGTTTGAGAATACAGCAGTCTACAGTGACTGGAGAAGCAGAAGCCAATGATAACATGAGAAAATGGCAGAACTAGAACAAGGAGAGGAAGCATTTAGTTAAATAAGTCACTTATAAGTATTAGATCAGTACTGAAAGCAAAACACATTGGGACAAGCAATTCTGAGCAATTCCGAGTACTCACAGAAGAAATTCTGCAGGATGAAACTAAGTGCCTGAGTCAGGTAGACTGACTAGAAGTGCAGCTGTCAGTGTTACTAAGTATTGAGGATTGAATGATTGGTGTCAACACATGTTCTTTAAACTATTTGCTTATATTTAAACATCAGTATACTTACTGTATGTGGATGGTCTGCTGAGGATATGTAAACTGCGTTATTAGACAACATCAACATAAACTTCCCTAAAGTGTTTGAAAAGTAGTTAACTACTTCCTGAGATGGACTACTAGGTCCTTCTAAGAGAAATGAAAGCAGTTAATTTTGTTCACTTCATGCATTCAACAGAATTATGAATATGATCTACTTCCACTTATTTACCCTTCTATCAGTGTTACTAAGGGAAAGTAAAGACTAAATTTATTTTAATATACTACATAAAATAAGAAAAATATGTAGACTCTGAAACTTCTTTTAAAATATAGAACAGGACTTAGCCTGAATTTTATTGTGGTCCCTTACACTAAAAGAGCCTTATATTTCTGCAAATTAAAGTAAATGTATCCATTTGTCTTAAATAATAATAACACCACCAACAACCTTGTTTTCAATCTTGCTGTTTATCTCAGATACACTACACTGCCTAAACAGCAGACAGAATCAGATAACAAATGGGCATTCTCCACCCTCATTGGAGACCTGTTTTTTCAAGAACACACCCAAGCTTTTACCCAAAAGTGGGAAAAAAAGAAAAGAAAGTCATAATCTAGTGAGTCCAAAGTAAACTATTCAGGGTCAGTAATAGCAGCTGTACGTCTCTTTAATCATAACTATTTTCCTTCCTAGCTCTCAGCATGGAAACCTGACTGCCAGTAGAACTGATTTTAATGACAAATGATTGAGGGAAGTTCACAAGACATGTGAACATCAACACAAATTACCAAGAAGACATGAAATATACCCATTCCCTGTTAAATGGTGCCTGAGTTCTGCATTAAAACATAGGGTGAAATTATTTAATACTCTTGAACTACCTATCAGATTTAATTCACAGATCCAAATTTTCCTTTGTTTGTGAGGAGGAAAAAAAAAAAACCCTTTCTGGAGGTGTTTTTTGTTTCCTGCACGGCTTGAAAGGTTTTGTTCTTGAGGGTCTTGTACTAATAAGGAATACTGTAAACAATTTTAAATGCTGAACAATTTTTAAAAGTCTGCATGAGACAAATACATTTCTTCTAATATACCTGTAAGCTTTGCAGCTTTGCAAGTGTTACGTATCTTTTGGCAGCCCTTACCTGAAAGCTGTCTAATTCTGCTGGTTGACTTTATTCTTGTTGCTTACATAAACACATTTCTGCAAACAAATACTTTTCTACTCTGAACAGACAGTCCTGTAAGGTTCACAAATTTCTAATTTTGGCTGTGATATGAGATGCATTTAGCAAATATCACACTGGAGAGATCTCTTATTTCGTACTGTAATCACAACTAGTATCTGAAAAGATTTACAAGAAGACAAAACAATCATCCTGCCCTCAGTCCAAAATTTATTGCTTCCTGAGAATACAGTGATTTAAGAAATCCCCAGTCTGGATATGACTTAAGTATCACATGTTAGTTCTAGGTCAGCCAAATATCTTTACTGTGGTTAGTGGTCTGCAAGACAGTGCAAAAGTCTTCAATTTGGTTCCCTGCTTTGCATACTTGACCAAACAGACAGCTATGTTCGTGCCTGTATAACATCTTTCATCCAAGAATCTCTGAAGATGCACAACAGGAAAATGCTGAACTGTTGCTGTTCTTAGGGTGATATTACAAAGAAGGATGCTGTTGAAACACCAAGAAATTTGAAATAAATTTTTCAAACTTGAGAATATGTCATTATGGAAGATCTAGTTTTTACTAATGTTAAGTGAATGTACAGCTCTATGTCAAGCCAACTGAAGCTTAGCACCCTCAAAAATTGTTATCCCAGGTAGATCTTAGAAGGTAGATTTCACAGAGGAATGCATAAGTCTTCACTGCTTTGTCGGTATAACTCCACCGTGCTCTATTCGCAAGGCTGTAGTTAAACCTGAATGGATAAGCTTTTCAGGATACAAACTAATTCTGCACAGAGCTACCAGGCTACCTACAATGGGTTTCGAGAGTCATGTAAATTCATTTATTAGCCTTGTTTCTGCCCTACTTGATAACATCTGTACTGTTTTTGTAACTGAGCTGGCAATCTTTGGATCAGCAG
Organism: Phaethon aethereus; assembly: GCF_964289735.1. Lineage (NCBI taxonomy): Eukaryota > Metazoa > Chordata > Aves > Phaethontiformes > Phaethontidae > Phaethon > Phaethon aethereus. The sequence continues at coordinate 38,191,845 of NC_138577.1, read as the reverse complement.
AGTCGTATCTATTTGGCTCAGTTGTGTCTTGAAATACATGGCATGGCTTACTGTAACAGAGGAATTTTGAACAAATTAAAAGGTTGATCATAATTTTCATAACAACTTTGGTGACAGAGTAAACCATATTTTATATGGTCTTGATCAGCTGAAAGCAGGTAAGAAGGGTTTGTTTAAAAGTAACTGGCAAAGAACACCACAGAGTAAGGTAAAAATAATAAAAAAAAAGACTAGCATCTTGGATATTGTGAATCACAGTAATACAGATGAGGAGATCATTTTAGAGTGGAAAATAAACTGTCTAGATCAGTATGAGATTAAAAGGCAAATGCCATACCAAGAACACTGTATATAAAAGGTAATCACACTGTTGTCTATTGATCATGTGAAGCTTCAGCTAGAGAAGTATTTGCAAATAGTCCAGTGAACTTGCTGACATTTATGGTAAGTTGAGTAGTACTGAGGGAAAACAAGTAAGAGTGCTAATAATTTTCAGAAATACAATGTGTGAGGAATGCTTGAAGGAAAAGGCATTGTTTGGTCTTTGGGGGAGGTGGAAGTCTGAAAAGAACGTGATAAAGGTCTTCCAGTGGTCAAGTCTGCTACGAAGTCTGTCTAGGATAGGACAGAAGTAATCAGTTTATTTATAGGGAAAAATATTTTGTTTAGCTATTAGGAGAATCTAACATTAAAGGTAGTGAAGTACTGGAGTAGGCCACTTATGGAGGGTATAGTAGGATTTTTTAGAAAATTCTGGACCAACGTTTCTTAGAGATATTCTACACATACTAATCTTGTCTCAAAACAGATTAGAAGTTCTGAGACTTCATCCATATCCAAAACTCTGTGAATTCAAGGTGACATACAAGGTGACATACAGACTGCACAGACAGCGGTGATGCTGAATGGTTTGTCTCCTGCTCACGATCACAATACCTGCTTTTCATCTAAAAGGCATAATACCAGTAACCTTTATATTGATGAATTTATTTTTCCTGGTATCAGTGATTAAATTTAAAACCTAAATTATTGGCCTAGCCTTTATACTAATACCATAAAGTGCTTTAAAGGTTGGAGGTGAGTAAAATTGTTTTGAATAAGGCAAAGAGAGACTAAAGGATTATGAGAGCTAGAAGTAGCTCATTATGTACTTGTTTTGATGCCTCTCCATTAGAAAATGAGGTATTCTGAGCTAGTTGCAGTCCCGATGAACAGCATTTTCCTTTGGAGTCTGAAAAAATATATCCATTGGTATGCTTCTACAACAGATTTCCTGAATAAATGCCTCCTAAAACTATACATGGACGACCAGATGTCTGTGCCTTTCCTCTGCATAAATGTGGCACTCCAATTAAGGATCATCCTTCCTTTCATATATAGGATTTATTTTAGCTGCCCTTTTTAAGTAATGATTTCAATTCCACAACATCTTTGCTCTTACTAAGCAATGCTTGTGTGTCTCTCTGCATGTGTCTGTGTGTGTTTGGTCTGTAAAGGAATAAGAACACAAAGAAGCTGAAGAAGCTACAAGGAATTACTTTTTGTCTTTTAAGAGAAGTATGTGAAATGAGTTAGAAGAATGAAGACAGTTAACTATCCAGCTTCCTTTTAAAAATGTGACTGGGACTATATTTCAAGCATTCTTTAAACTTTCAGGGAGAAAAAAAAAAAGAGAGAAGAAAACATATTGAAACCCTAACCTTTCTTATATTATCAAAGACTGAAACCGGAAATAGCAATCATGTTCTGGGAGGCACTGACAATAAAGCTTGGATTCATGTACCGTCCACACCACCAAAACCCACAAGACTGTAGCTGCTAGGCATATGTATCTGAAGATTCAGTTAATTCTGTGGTTATTCAGCTGCGGACTATGGAGTAGTAAAACTGGTATTTTAAGTTCAAATATGTTATTTGCTAGTCATGTCACTGAACTGAAGATGCCAAATAACTGCTGCTGAAATCTTGATTTTGTAGTAGTTGTCATAGTTCTTAATTTTACAGCTTGTGGCATTTCTTCTTTAGTAGTAATATATTTGTAGTTTGCTGCCAGTGCAATAGTCATTAGTTGGCAGGAACAGGTCAGGTAGAAGAAACTTGACCTCACCACAGTGATCTGTGGAACAAATGTCACCACCTTGGACTGGGACAGGTTTTAAAGCTGTTTTTCAGAGCAAGGTGTGGGTGTGTTTATTATATGGCTTCTATTTTTTGCAGCAATCATTATATTGTTTTGATGCTTCTGACTACTAGAACATTTAAAATTATGGTGTCTAGATCACAAAGGCAGAGTGCTACCAACTTTTTTTACTTACATGTATCAAAAATAAGGAAGTCTTTTGCTTGTAACAGTGTATTAATTTGCAGAAGTCATAGGGCAGAAGATACATGCATATGGAAGCTTTTCAGATGCACCAAGAAATCAGAAATAGAGGGTCAAATAAAAATATTCACCACATACAGCATAATTTTACAAAGAGAATCTCAGTTACTACAGACTCAGTGCCATATTCCAAGAATAGCCAGCCTTCCTGGCAGAGTATTTCACAGATAATTTCTTGCAGTACTTCAAATAGTAGCTTCCTTTGTCTCTTCTTTAGAGCCATCGCCTGGTCCTCCTCACATGTAGCTCTGGTCCAAGAGAGGTATTCAGTGACAGTACTGGTAGGGTGGATTACAGAAAGTCTCTCTAAGCATATTTGTAAATTAACTTTCATAGTACAAAGTCACATTTTTCTATCCTTGAAATCAAATATAATGAAAGACTACCCTGCCCTGCATAATTGAAATTCATGAATTAGAATAGTTTCAAATGCTGAAAGGTCCACATTGGAATTTTGAACTGTCTCTAAAACATTTTAAGGTATTAAAAAGAACGATTTAGCCAACAGTTTGCTATTTCCCCTATTCTCCTTGTCCATTCATATACACATGGAATGAATTCCTATTATTCATTTCATATATATCTGTGTGTATGTATATATATATGTACACACACAGGTGGGTTCAATTTTGTATTCTTAATTCAGAAAATACAACCAGGACATACACAAACCTGGAGAGATTGGTCCAAGGTCCAAGACCTTTGGATATGAAATAAAACTAACTAGAAGAGGAGCAGCCAAAAGACAGAAAGGAAATTCAGAGTTCTGTCTAGATAGCACTGTCAATTCCAAGTAGCATTTGGCTTATGATCCAGTGGTGGAACTGCATGTATGAAAAAGTACTTTAAAAAGGAAAATAGTTTTCGGACATAATATTTTAATTTCGTACTTTCTCCAGGTTCCTCAGGTTTTAAGCAATGTCTATAGCGAAGTCTACACCTTCTTTTTGCAATTGCAGCTGGCCACATTGTGTGAAAGAAAAGAAGCCTCGTAGATGTCCTCAACAAAGTATTTGTACTAAAGAGCAGCAAGAGTACCCGGCATTCTGACTAGATCTTTGGATGTGAGGCTTAGAACCAAGCTCAAGTTCAAAGAAGACCTACTAAGTATCTGCTGTTAGAGCAGCTGAATCCTCTGCTAGGAGAGATCAAAGTCTCAAATTTGGTCTTTAGAAAGAAGGCAAGGCTCAAGCTGTCAATTCTTCTGCTTTCTGTTCTTTCACTTGACAAGATCAAATTGTATTTTAATATTTGAAGCAATTATAAAAGAAATAAAAAAGGAATACAGAAGTTACGATGCATGAGGAATCATTATGCCACATTATTTAAAGCCTGTTTTGATGTTCTGTATTCAGCTTAGGTGGCCACATCCATTTCAAGTCTCCATTTAAGCAAGGTGTAAATAGCAGAAAAAATACTCTGCTAAGTAGGGAAATCTTAGCAGTAATCTTTCAAGACTGGATATGACAGATTTTGTGATTTGCCCTGCAAGACTACATTTGATGTTCTTGTTGCTTTTAAGATACTGAGCCACCAATCACTATTAGCTGTGACTGGGGCATTTTATTTGTTAAAACTCATTTATGAAAGCAAGCTAAGTGCAGAAATGCTCATTTTAAGATACCGGGATAAAAGAAGGACAATCCCATCAAAAATTAAAGTTCAAAACTAAAGCAGTTAAACTGGATAAGAAAAAAGAGAGACTTTCCAATCATGCTTACAACTAACTCTCCAAGGCAATCATTTTGACTGGAGTAATATAAAGAAAACAAATGGTAAAACACTAAGAACTGAAAAACATTGAGATTCACTTGGGAAAAATACTCTCAAGTGTTACATGAGATAAGCTGAGACATATTCCAGAATGCATATAGAACACTACGTGTGGTCTCTGACTGGCAATTACTAAGTTATAGAAAACAATTTTGATGGACAGAGATTGAAAGTGACAATAGAGAAAGAAGAAACTTCAGTCTAGGGAGCCCTTAAATGTAAATGTGTATATTCTTATTGGAGAAATGATGACCGTAGAACTAGCAAATAGATCAAAAATATGTATTTTCAGTTCCTTTACTACTTTAAGCAAGTTGCTGAAACTTATTGCACCTTATTCTCTTCATGTCTAAAGCAGGTTGAACAGTTTTGTTTCTTTGCTCATGTTTAAAACCTAATGTCCCTTACAAAAGCTGTTGTAGAAGTACAAAGTAACATCTATATCCATTGCTTTTAGTATATATTCTTTCAGCTGAGCTCATAAAGTACTGGAAGCACATTTGTCTTTAAGAACATCTGCTAATGCATTTGGGAAAGTTTAGGATAAATCAAACTGTGTGGTAGCAACCTCTAAAATAGAGTTAGAAAAGACTGGGTACAGAAGATACAGTACAAAAAGAAAAAAGATGGATATACTGCAGACAACCTTTTTTCATCTCCAAAAAACACCATTATGACTGGGAGGATCACTTAAGTGTTGGAAAGACTTTGAATCACCTTCAGTATTTTAGTGCAAGAGGCAAAAGAAACATAATTAGCTGCTCTTAAATTCACTTCCTGAATGACAAAAATGCTTTTTAACTCTGAACACTAAAGTATCTGTGTTATTATTTGACATACTTTCATAAACTTTAGAGTGAATTTTGTCAGTTGGCTAACAGGGATTAGAAATTTATATGTTCAGAAGTTAAGAAATGTCATCATTACGAGTGTCTACACAACATTAATTCAGCCCTTTCATGTGATGAGTACACAGTATTCGAAATTATATGATCATGTATTGTTTCCTCCCTGCAAGATCTTTCTCTATCAGGTACACAGAATGGGTGATGTTCTCTAAATGAAAATGAGTGTCTGTATAGTGAATGAAGCTTATTTATTAAGACTCCTGCTTAATCTACAGCTGAAGTTTTAAGGTGTGTGATGAATGAGACAGGAAGAGAAAGACAGACTGCAGATGAAGCAGTTAAATCCCACCCTGGAGAATTAGATTCTACCCCCGCCTTTGAGCTCTTGGGTAATCCTGGACAACTCACTTTGAACCAAATGTTTACAGCTGGTCACTAGTTTTTCACTTCTAGGCACAGATTGCTGTGGTCCATAGCTAAGTTTAGGTGAACTCCTTCAGAAGTACTACCCTTGATATCCTGCCTACATCAGGTCAAATTTCAAACTCTTCCTCAAAAATACCAGGAAATTACAGTTTGTCAGGGAAAACATTAGACCCTGTTTTATAACAAATGCATAGAAATCAATTCCTAATTAGATTCTTGGAAACAGTTTAAGTTCTCCTGAAATGTCAGAATCTGACAGATTAACTAGCATAAAAATCAAATAAAAATCTTTAAGAAGAGGGAAAAAAGAATGAGAAAAGGGAAAATAGAAATCTCTAATAGGAAGTAGGGGCCTCCCTTTCATGTAAGTCGTGCTATAAGCCGTGCTACCTGTTGTAGAGAAATACTCAGCACAGGAACTTAATCTAAAATGTTCAGTATGCATATGGATGCTACAGCCATATTTCTGAATAAAATGAATAATCAGATTAGGACTTCATAATGGTATTCATCTAAAATGTTCATGGTTATTTTTATGCTGAATTGGATTATTTTCCCCTTTACTAGTTGTGGCTTACAGAAGATAGGTTTTATATTCAGGACTGGGCATAATTTCTCTGTTGGAGATTCTTTCTACTGGTGAGCTGGTTTTTAATTTACATTTCAATTATACTGTTCTCTAGAAGTGTTCTTCCTCACCTTCTCACCCATCAAAATATGGAGGATTTCAGTGATATGTTGCTATAGCCCCTTATAGGCTACTGGTGCCTTAAGTGCTGCCTCTGCTCTGTTGGTTGGGCATATCTCCGGGACTGCAGCTGCAGTGCAGTGTTTTTGCAGGTTTGCAAAATGGGCAGAAGATTCAAGTGAACCATAAATTCCTTCCATGAAAAGGAAGATCAAGACAGCAGAGAAATACCACACTCTGGAGACATCACAATTTAGATGACTTTTACTTCCATTCCTCTCAAGCTGCAGTTCCTACTCAGACTCTTATCTCAAACTTGCTGCATTTTCTACTCAGACTCTATCTCAAACTTGCAACATCTCAGTATTCCAATCTGGAAAATCAAAATAAAATTGAAGAAAAATATTTTTCTAGCTAATTTTGTTCATGCTAATTAATCTCAGACCAAAGAATACTACTAATTCTTTTTAGTGGTTATAACTGGTTTTGAAGGAAAATTACAGTGAGAAAGTATTTGCTGTATAGGATAGATATTCCTGTTGATGAGGCTGAAATTGTTAAGAGACACTGCTCTCTTCATTAACAAATACCATTAGTCTAAAACAGACGGAAAAGTTTAGGCTTTGCTCCTACTTTCTGAAACCTTACATATGATCTCAAAAATTTAAGCTTATTACACACTTTGAGAAGTCATAAGACAGTCCTGTGACACAGCTTGAGCCTGTACACTGTCTTTTGAGTGTTGATTGAACTACAAGTAAAGAGATGTTGTCATTTCCTGCAATGTCTATGGCGTGTGTTGATGTCACAGTCACCCCAGCAAGATACAGAAACAAAAGTTACTGTGCAGGTGGATGGTATAGTGTTTTAACAAGGGACCTATCTTCTTAGGATTATTTCAGAATATACCAGATCGTAGGCAAATTTGAAAGCAAGAACTAAATGCAAATTTAAAACACTATTGTGTATGTGACTGAAAACATGATTCTGAAAGACGCAAAATTTCAGAAAAGCTTGGAGCTTGTTCATTCCGAAGTCTAATGATGATGTACATGCAAATGTCACCAGTTAGCTATTTTGCGGCTGATCCTCTGAGCAGAAATGTCTTATTCCACAATGTTTATCCTGTAATCCCATACTGTCAACCCAAGAATCAGAACTCCCAACAGCCAACTTGCCTCCAGCTATTTCACCTCCTCAGCAGCTTTCAAGAGCCTGTAATATACTGTCAATATAAAAGCTACTGGCTTATTGACCGGTGGAAGCAAAAAAAAAAGAGGTTTAAAAAAGCTGAATTAAGTATCAAGCAAGATAACAAAGGAATGACTCCATGAGGCATTAGTAGTTTTCATACAAAATCACTTAAAATCTTTTAAAATACAGTAACTGGAAGCTATTAACAATTGTGTTAGATTTAATAGGTTCTTTGATTTAAACTATAGATCAGAGCTTCATTAAAAATTTTTACTGTGTGACATAGGTTACTATCACTGTAACCTACCAGTGCGTATAGGAGTATATGCACCTTCAAATATCTAGCCCCAGTTAAAAAAAAATCTCACTTTTCCCATGCAGTAAGGAAAGCTGGTTTTAAACTTAGTTGAGTGGCTGTCTACCTAGTATAAGCCTTTTCTTTCACAAAGGTGTAACTGTTCTATAAACAGTTTGACTCACTTTGACTCACTTTTGTGAAACTCCGTAGTAAAGATCAGCCTTGTAATGGGCATAGCATATATTTATTCTAGCAAGTGACCATGCCTTTTGCGAGATAAGGTTGCGGCACTTCATTTTTAATCCGCATCAAGCTAGCCTGGACCCTCCCTCCTTCATGTGAGGAGATATGGATGTGAACTTGTCAAGGCTTTAACCACTAGGGGGCTGTGCGAACACAATTTTTTGGCAACTTCTTGGCCCTTCACTGGTTCAAAAGGGCAAATGCGTTTTTATGTATGATAAAATGTGACTCTGAAATAATTAACTAGGTTTTTCTTATCGCTCCTCTTTGACAGAAAACGCCTCAAATCATGACTTAATCAGTCCTGTGAAGTTTTTTCGAATGACCATAAATCACTCAAAATCTTTGTTGGTCATGGTACTTGTATAAAAAAAGCAAAATCCTAAAAAATGCAAAATCCTTTTGAATCACTGTCTGAGCCTGAAACACACTCTCTACAGCTCAAGGATCGAAACTAATCCTGATGAAGTGTGGACACTGCAAATCCTATCCATAAGCTGGTACATATTATGCCTAATGAAGGTATCTGATGAATACCCAGAAAACAGAATGAAATTTCCACAGGAACACGGGTAACATTGAGATACATCCCATCAGTTTTTGTGAAAACCTGGTTTTGATACTAATACAGATCATTTACCCTTCCCTCTTCTGACAGGCACAGAAAATGCACAAATAACAAAGACTGCAAAATCTGGTAAAAAGCCTGGAAACTTAGTAATTCACAGGGACACGCCGTTCGTTACATTACGAGTTTGCTGTGGTTTCAGTCCATAGCAGATGCAGAAAAGATCAGAGGTGCCAAGCAGCTACCCATTTCATATACGTGTCCCATCTCCTCTCGATTCTGCTAAGTGCCTGCTGGCTCATCATGGTGTCCAAAGGCAACAGGACGCAAAATGTCCTGGTATTTCACATCACCTGAAGAGTCCATTTTTTAAGGACCCGGTCCCAATCTCCCCAGCCCTAACACAGAGCCTGAGGAAAGGAGCCAATTTCGACAGCGCTAGTGACCCTCCCCGCCTTCACAGGCAGGACACGAGGGATGGCCTGCCAGGCTCGGCTGTCGGTACCTCTAGATAAAGCATGACAGCCCTCTGTCACCCTCCCTTTGCCAAGCGAGCCGTGCGATGCACGTACCTGCCCCCCCCCCGCCCCCGCCGTGAGCGGGGTCGTGTGGGAAAAGGCTTTAAATCGCCTACAGACGGGCGCAGGGAAAGACACCGCAGGGGAAGGCGCCCAGCGGGGACGCACGGTCCGCGAGCCCTTCTCCCGCCGAGGCGCTGGCCGGGCAGAAGCGGCGGCTAACGGCAACGCCTACCCGCCGTGCCCGGCCGCCAGGCAGAGCCCCGCGGCGGGCGGTACGTGTGCGGCCGCGGGAGGGCGCGGAACCGCCCCCCCCCTCCACGCCCGCCCCCCCCCTCCCCCCGTCCGCCGCGCGCGGCGGCCGTTGTGTGCCTGCGCGCGCCCAGGGCCGCAGCGCCTGCCTTTCCCCGGCGTCGCCGGGGCAGGGTTTCGCTCGGTTTGGCTCCGTGTCACACACAGATGTGACTCTTGTCTGTTCCCTGCAAACGTACAACCGTGACGGCTCACCTCCTCCCGCCTCCCTTCCCCCCCACCCCCCCTCGACAAAAAAACCCACCCTTTTACAAAAATTTCTTCAGACCCACATCGAGCAGCAGCCGCCGCAGCAGAGCCCCGGGAGCTGATGGAGCAATGGGTGGGAAGCGGGAAACCGGCACCACAAGCAAAAACTTTGCATCTGCCTAACTTTTCGCTTCCCTTCTAACGCTCTCCTCTCTCCCCCTCCGGCTCCTTACCCCCTCCTCTGGGCTACGCTGCCTTTGCCGCCGCGTCTCTCCCCTCTCTCAGCCCTCCCTCCACCTTTCTCCTTGCCGCCTTCTCGCTCGCTGGCTCCAGCGGCGCCTGGAGCCGGTAAGGAAGAGGAGAAGCAGCGGGAGAGGCTGCAGCCGCTGCGAGGAGGAAGCGGGCAGAGGAGCGGGAAGGGGAAAGGGGGAAGCGGGAGGCAGCGAGGAGCGGCCAGCCCCGCGCGGCGCCGCCGGCCGCTCTCACCGCAAAGTTGGCGGCGGCCGCTGGGCGTTTTTGACAGCTGGGTGCGGGCGGCCTCTGCCGCAGCCCCCGCCTGGCACCGAAAAGTTGGGAGGGGGGGTAGGGACAAGGCAGAGGGGGTTACGTTTTCACCCCCCAGGCTATACTCTTTCCCCTTCCCTCTGCCCTCCTGTCTGCCGCCCTTGTCTGAGAGCGTGGGGTTCGGAGGAAGCAACGCTGCCTTCTCGGACCCGCTCGCAGCCTCCCCCCGCCGCCTCCCCTTCCCCTTCCCCAGCCAAACAACCCAACAACAACAAACCAACCTGTGGAGGCTCTGACCCGAACCTGGGTCCCTCCTCCCATCACTTCCAGCTCTCCGCTGAAAGCTTTTTCTCTTTTCTCTCTGCTGCTCGGGCTGAACTTTGGGGGCTGAAGTTTTGGAAGAGTCAGAGAGAGGGCGGGGGGAGAGAGAGACTCTCGCTCCTGCTGCTGCTGCTTTTTTTTTTTCGGGGGGGGGGGAAGTATTTTTGTTTTTTAAACCTCTGTTTTTTAGTTCAAATCACCTGAAGGTGTGAGGGTGAGAGGGAGTGAGGAGGAAGAAGAGGGGGCGGAGGGGGAGAGACGGAGAGAGAGGGGGAAAGAGAGCGAGAGGCGCTGAGAGCCCAGAGGCAAAAGGAGGGGTGCAGGCACTGCCGCTGAGAGGAGATCGAGAGACAGGGGGTGCACTTGGCAACCAGCATGCAGAGATGGTAAGAAGTTTCCAGCAGCCTTTCGTTTTCATTCTAGCCTTTACTTTGGTTTGATTTGATTAATAAATCGTGCAGTAACACAAGCAGCCCTGGCTCGCTATCCGGTGTGTTTCAGCCTTCAAATAAACAAGCAGCCGGGCAAGGCGGAGGAGGAGGATAATAAATAAATAAATCAGCCCTGTGCTGCGTGGATTGGGGGAAAAAATGACTAAGAGGCTGTGCTAAACTTTTAAGTGAGTTTGGGGGGTTGAAATGGGATGGCCACATGCTTTTTACCGCCTCCTTCCCTCCACTAAAGATGAGGGGCTAGTGTAAAAAAAAAAAAAAAAAAAGCGTGTGCTTATGGAGGGAGGGAGAGTGAAGGTGGAGTGGGGTTGAATCGGACATGCGGTGGTCTGATCCTTTTTGGACACCACCTTCAGCTCGGAAATGAGTAAGGTTTGCACACCATGTAAAGGTAACCTTTGAGAGCGGGGGAAGGAGCTGTGCGTTTGCCTGTGAAACAACGCCTGAGGCAGGGAGGCAGAAGTGTAAATCCACCTTCCCTCCGTAACTCTTTCCTTTTTGTTGTGCATGTGCTTGCAGTTTGCACCTCTCCCATCAGCGATTATTAGCAGAACTTGCAGAGTTGTGCTGATGCCCGAACGGTGAAAGGGAGGGGGGACCCCCCCCCCCAACTTCGAGCAAGTTTTTGCTGCTTATTTCATGTGCTGTGCAAATGCACGTCTCCTCCACAGCAGGGGTTTTGCAAAGCAGGGTTTGAGCTTTCACGACCTCTTAATTTAAAAATTAAAAGTCGAAATGGTTGAGGACCTCGTTTGGCTGAAGTCCGTTTGTCTGGGTTGTGATGTGAGGGTAGGTTAGACAGCTGCGAAGAACACGCACGTTTATGACTAAACTTAACATGCATAATGGTGACCGTTCGTATGAACGAGTGGACCGACCTCAGGGATGAGCACTGATCAGCCCATCTTCAGTGAAGTAGTATATTTTCAGTCGCTGTTTGACTACTGCCTTGCTTTCAGTCAGCGTTTACCACCTCACGCCGGGGATGTTACTGTCTTGTGTGCCTTGAATATACATATGTGCACAGGCACACACGCGTGTGTGTATACGTATATACATGCATAATGTGTATGTATGTTCTTACCTAGATGTATGTATGTATATACAGCACTCAAACTATAGGTACAGTGTGTGTCTCTGTGAATGGCGAGCTGGAGATGGAGGGGCTTGTATTTTTCCCTTCTCTCCCTAACATGACATGTCTTGTTTCAGTGATCAAAGCCACAACTGGAGTGTAGGAGATGCAACTGTCAAATGTAAGCAACAATAAAAAATAAAAAAAAAAAGGGGGGAGAAGAAAGAAGGGGGGGGGGAAGCAGCATGTGCCCAGGACTGTGGTTACAGTAACGCTGACAGAAATTAAAGTGGTTTTGAAAGCAGCTTGCGATTTATGATGGTTCCCATTTACCCTAGAGTCAAGCTGTTGTAAAATTGATGCACAAAAGACATCATGTAATAATCTGGTGTACCCAGGATTAAAGTGGCAACGAGTGTCTTTTTGTGTGTGTGTCTGGTCGACAGTTAAAATGGTTTGAAGCTATTTTTAAGCAAGAAATCAAAGCAGGATATTGCATATTTCTTTTCTTGACCTGTAAGTTAGCCGTGCATAGCAGTCGTTGAAATATTTTTTAGTGGAAGTGGGCTTTTATTTCTCATTATCTTCCATTTCCCCTTTGTATTATAACCCATTTCTATAGACGAATTTTAAAATGGGGTAGCGTTTTTGTCATAGTTTCAGAGTACAAATGTTCACAGTTTAATTACTGAGTTCATTTCAGACAGTAATATTTAATAAGCCTGATCAGCAGATCTGCATAAGAATACCAAGTTCCTGTAAAGTACACGGAACTTTCCTTGCCCTTAAAAATTGCAGGAATTTTTAATCTGAAATTTAATGGGGCATATGAGCTGTCTGATACACCGTAGTTTCATTTTAAGCTGTCCAATATTAATGAAGCATCTAGTTCTATGTATGTTCTGCTTTAAATTCCTAAAGCATATGAATTTTAAAATTTACTCACTAAGTATTTCGAAGGATTCATCTTTACCTGATCCAGATGCAGGAAAATCTAAGTGTTAATTGTAAACTAATTTGTTATGAGCAAATGTTGAAACTCCTTTTAAGACTTGGGATTGTGAAAGTGTTCCTTAAGCACACATCTTACACACATAGCAGAAAACCCCTGCCTTGCTACATTATTTTGTAAAAATACGACACAGTGACTTTTTGGGTGAAAAAACGGAGCAGATCTCTCTTCCTAATCACGCTGCATTTTTATTATTGAGGTATTTGTGAAAGATGGGTATGTGATTACATTAAACAAAGTAAAGGAACAGACAAAAGCAGAGAAGACTATTGCTATATTAAAATGTGCTATAGTTTGAGTTTTTGAGTTCAGTGCTTTACATAACATTTTGTCCTAATCTTGCTTGCTGTCAGAGATGTTTCATGGTTGTGCAATTGCTGCAGTCAAGAATGCCAATTTGCATTCCAGGAGTGTCATTTGATTACTTTTATCTGCACAGCTCGAAGACCAGCCCAGACCTCTCATTTCATCTTGCCATGTCACGAGTCAGTGCTGTGTCGTCTTTTCAAAAATCTGCCTGATTTAGACAAGAAAGAAAAGTACTTTCATGTTGCAGCCGCAGTCCCCTGCTAACTTGTCAGCAGCAGGATATGATTCACTTGGGCCCAGAAGAATGGTATGGAGCCGAGGGTTAGGCGGTTCAATAAGCTCATGGACAGGTAGTGTGTGACGTCCCAAGAGAGCTTAAGTTAATGAAGAACAGGTCTGCTTAGTTCTTCACACTCTGACCTGGTGCTGTCCCCACAGTTTTCTCATTTGATCTTTCCCAGCAAATTGATCTTTTCTAGTACTTTTTTGCCTTCCAAGTTAGTCCTTGTGGGACTGAAATTAGCAGAGCAACTTAAGTTGGATAATACAGCTGTTCAGAAAAGAAGAAATTGGACACTAGCTCATGAAGGGGGGAGGGGAAAGTAAGCCATTCTTTCTGTTGTTACTCAGTTTTCCTTTTTTTTTTTTTTACTTTTATTTTAGAAAACTTCACAATAGCTGTATTACTTTGGAAGTTCGCTTTCTTTCTTATTTATAGTCTGTATGGATTGTCCATTGCACACTGCATTAAATGTGTATCATTTAAATAAAACAAACATGCTTGCAGCGGAGACTGCAGGTTTGCTTGGTATTTGTCAGTTAAACTTCCTTGTTAGAAATGATTTGCTAGTCTGTAATGAGGCTTTTACAGTTGTTGTAAGACATTTTAAATATCAATTGCACATGCCAACTCCATTATTTATAGCCTGCTAAATAACTGTAATTCCATAGTATCCAATACTGAAATGCAGTGGAGATTAAACAATAAAAGCCATTACAAATGGTATGTGTAAATATTATGGTAGGTGAAAATACAGTCGGCAAATTACCGCTGGCATTACTGGTTTTCTGGAAAACCAGTGTATACAAACAAATTGGGTTTGAACTAAGACACTCTGTACTTAAAATCTAGATTGTAAAGTGGGGCTATAGAATTATCTGTCATTCTTTTTTACATTGTTATGCATTTAGTAATTAGAAAGTGGAACAGAGGTGTGTTTGTGTGTGTGTGTTTCAATACATACATGGCTAGGTTGTCAAACAATGTAAGATTCAGACTAGAATTTGGTATAAAGTGTAAGTTGGAGATGATTAAGAGAGTCTTTAGCATTCTGCACAATAATAAGCAGTTTTTAAATTTATGTATTTCATAGCAGATGTTCTCACGTATTATCTATGTCCTTTCAAGTTGCAGAATTGAAAACACTGCTGAATGAAAACAAGAATGCTTATTACGTAAGGGAAATACCACTCTTGCTCTCTGTCAGTATTCCTTTTGAAAATGGGAAGGAACTGTAAAGGATCATTGGTCAGTTAAGCTCCTCTGCAGAGCTAGAGGGAGCTTCATGATTTGTTAGATATGCCATAGGTAAGAAAAAGGGGCGAAATATTCTGAAAATATGTATATATAAGGGAGGGCTGATTCCTAGCTTTTTGTCAAGAGCCAAAGATCTAGAACTTGGACTTTGAGGTGGCTTTATTCTATGTTACATATACATGTATGTCAGTGGGATTTGCGGCTGACTACAGATCTTGTCAATTTCAAGCAAAACAGAAATGACCAACAGCAAAGTAATTACATTAAACCAAGTACAAGTAAAACATTGGATTTTATACGAAAACAAAATTAATATTTTTTTCCCCTCAAAGATGGGAATTTCTGGCAGTGTCCTTTTTCCTTTTGCACACTGGACACTGTCACCAGAATTCTAATTCTTGTCTTCACTGAATATTCTTTAATGAAAGAATCCTGACTTCCAGTCTGAAGGTTTGCACGCAGCTTTTGATTTAATGATTTAATTATTTAATTTAATTTAGTATCCACTATTAGTATGTGTTAGGAAAAAAATGTGCATGTCTGGAAATAGAAAAAGTTCCCCATAAAATACAAAATAAATAGAGTGTGTCTGTCATTTTGGAAATGTGTATCACTTCCTCATCTAGCCAGGAATTTGTACTTAAGTTAGAGGAACAGCATTTAACACGGCTTAATAAAAAGCATCTGTTTAAACCTTGTATTCTGTGTCAGTTTCATCCCACCTAAATTCTGACACATTTGTTCTAAAAACGCATTGATCATAATTGCTGCTTAATAGTTATATGGCAGCTTTTACAAGCATTACTTTGGACAAACTTATTTACCATTTAAGTAAATGATATAATCCAGTGAGATAAACTACCAGATTTGTCTCCTTTATCTCTTGCACAGTAGCTCTCATTATGTGCCATGCTAGTAAAAGCCTTTATTTGTTGATTATTAGAATCTTAGTACACTCAGGAGCTCTGCAGTAATTTAATGTGGTTGTTCAAAGAGGTTCTCTCTTTTTATAATCTTTCCATAGTACTCTCACCACATGTTACAAATATGTATATTTTGTACTCCAGATCTATATGCAAGTATTTTTTACCTTATTCCAGGTAAATCAAGGTTTTGGAGAGAGCATTATTTTCATCTGCAGCATCTATTTCAGTACTTCTCTCTTGAAATACTTTATGTAAAAAAACACAATTTCAGATAACTTAATCAGATTTGTTTCTGATTTGTTACTGTAGAGAGTTCTTTCTGTTTCTTTTAACAATTTTTTTCATGGAGTTAAAATGTTCTACTATGTACTTAAATCAGATTTTTGTAGAAAAATATAAAAAGATAGAGAAGTTTTAAAAACATGCTGGGCATTGCAATTATTTTTTAATTATGAAAAACAGAGTGTCCATAGTGCTGATTTGCAAGTCGCAAGCCAAAAGAAATCAAAATGCCATAAGCTAACCACTAAAAAGTTTTTAAGTCACCATGGTCTGGTGCACTGTCTGGAAGTTTAGCTATGTTTTTGCAGCATATTACAGTTGGTTACTTCTACAGTTCTGCTGTGTATAAAACTTCAGAAGCTAGGCCTGTTAGAATTCCTCCGCTACAGGGAAAGTTTTAGACGGTATGCAAAGCATATCATAAACTGTTATCAGCTGTAGATGAACCTGAGTATATGTACAACACCCATCATTCTGTCAGCTGGAATAACACTGAATTAGTGTTGCGACTTTATCATATTTGTCAGATATGTATTATTTTGAAGGTTGTGATTTGTGCTTTTAGTCAATGCTTTTTAATCTTGAATACAAAGATGTAACAGCAAACAAAAAACATTTTTCCCTTTTTGTGACCTGACATTTGCCAAAGTGCCCCATGCTGAAATTTCTTTTCAGTATCTTTTTTTCTTCCAAAGCCAGACATGTACCCAGACACAAAAGCCTCTGTGTATAGCAAGCTGTTTTAAATATTGTGACTCGACGATGTGCTGTCCTTTCTCTGCTTGAGCCAAGGATCTCTGCTCAGTGTCTGTGGATTACCAAGTCCCTTCTTTATTGTACCTCTTGTCAGCTATTCCTATTCATTTAACCTTTCATTAGTGTCTGTGCAGCTTCACTGTCTGGAAAGGCAAGGAAAACCTAAAGGCCTACTGTCACAGTTATTAGATTTCTCGGTTACATCCCAGCAACCATAAAGGAGTAAGAGTCAACACTATTGTCATGCATGCTGCTATCCTGGGGTGCAACTCTTCTGTGCATGTCAAGGACATGTGCCACATGTTGATAATGCATCCCAGGGATAAACGCACAACATGGGGGATAAACCAAGGCTGGCACTAATGAACTTTGTAGGAGTTATTGCAAAGACAAACAGTTGTGAAGGAATTTTGCTTAAAACGCTGAAGAGATGGACTTGCATTAAGTGTTGCCAAGGCTTGCTTGTGAGGTACTTGTCAATCACGTTAGTTTCATTTAAGTGCTCTTTACAAGGGAGAAAAATGTTTTCTACGGCTAAGAAATGTATTGCTTTTCCTTTTTTAAGCTGTCAGTGTAAAGTGTATTTGAGGTAGTCCTCAATAACACACTTCATGACTATTTTTTCTATTTAACTCGTTTTTGGATCAAAACCTGAAAATCTGCTAAATTACTTGAAAATACGAATTACAGCGTATTTTAAAATACTGCTAGTAGCGAAGCTTCAAAATCACTCTTGGTGTTGTATAAGCATTGACATAGCCTTGACTGAGGCATAAATTTGGCTGAGAATATCTAGGTGCATCTAAATAGTTTCTTCTACCTTTGCCACCCAAAGAGCCAAAATTACTAGTCATGACATTGCTTCCTCATTCTGCTGAGGCACATCTTCCATTTAGTGCAGTGCAATCTTCAGATACATTTTGCTTCTAAAGTTCCTGTGAAGCCCGTCTTACCTACTCTATTAACCAAATCCAGCTGAACTGTGAGCTCTCAGCTTTTACAACAGTGAAAAATACATGCTTATTCCTGACCTCTCTATGGCTGACCTTTTAGAATGCATCTTAATTACATTTTTATCAGTAGTATTGTAACAATATGATACATAACTTTGTATGATTTTCATAGGAATATTTTGGTCAAAACAAAACTATAGATTTATAGTTAAATTATAATTTAATAAGTCCCCATAGTTTATGTAAAGCATAAGGGTCTGATGTTGATCCTATTCATAGCGAGGTTGAAAGTGGGAGTAAAGCCATTGAAATCAGTGGAGTTAAACACATGTGAAACTGTTGAATAGAATCTAGTCACCTCCTTTGCACTTCCCATATGGCGCACTAAGAGCGTTTTAAAGATGATAAATCTAGTGGGCTACAGGAAAATTCTTGCAGCTTCCATGTTTCAGATGCACTGTTTAGATTGACATCTTCAAAAAGTGTGAGTGGTCATAATTTACTAATAGGAATTCTGGGCCTTTTGGTTTTTCTTTATATTTCTGATATGAAAGAAATAAAGTGTGGCTGCATCTTTTGCTTTAGTTCAGAACATCGAACCCAAGGTGATCAGCAATATAGTAGTTCGTCTTAGGAACAAGTGACACCAAAGAAAATTGTGTTTGAGAGGCAATTCAGCAAAATTAATATTTTTATTTTTGTTGTTCAAACACTGGAAACATTTGTATCGCTGATACTGAATTCCACTTTCCTCAAATTAAAAGAGAAGCTGTTATATTTTGTGATTTGAATTAGACAAATATTTAAATGGAACAAAATCTTCAGACATGAGCTGGAACAAATGTAGTAGTGCCTACTTAGTTTAAAACATCCTTTCATTACTAGACTGATATTAGCTTTGATGAATCTAAAACTTACTACATGGTTTCCAAATCAAAGATGAAAGGGCCAGTTAGGAATCAAATAAATTTTCCTGTTGAAATGTAGCATTTGACATTTAGAAAGATGTGCTCAGCATGATGAACCACTTCTCTTTACTGCAACTAGCCCAGTGATTTTTGCAATAAAACTACTTTGAAATTGAATGGAGGTATAATAAATTTAAGGTAAATTAATTTGGAAGTCTGATTGGTGCCATTTTTGAACTAAGGGAAATATTTCCCTGAAAGTGCTTTTTTCCCCTTTATTGTTAATACATGCCAGTTTTCACTGCTAAGTAATTACTTCTGTAGTTGTTGTGGTAGACCCTTACTGGTCTAACTCCATTGGCTTTGTTTTGGCAGTGTGCCAGTTTTATTAAATAAAGGTTTTGTTATTCACCTCACTGTGAAGTTACCGGTATATTCTTAGTACTAATCAAATGGGCATATACCCCATCTGTATGTTTGAACAGTTGTTATTATGTACAGTAATTTATAGTCTACAACACAGTTGGGCAGTGGTTTTGTACTGATTTGATGCCAATTATATGTTTCTAAAAGCCTGCTGATCATACTTATCTTTCCAGAACAAGATTCGGTAGAGAATCGTAGAGAGCATCATGGAAAATGTTTTGCTGTTCTGCTGAAGATGCTAAGAATTAGTAAAAATTAGCAAGTATTACTCAAGTAATAGTGAGAAATTACAGCTTACTTCTGTGCTTGGCCATGACCATAATTCAGTTAGTAGCTCTATTTTGAGTTAGCTTTTGAAGATACCTTATTTCTGATGTCCCGTACAATATTGCCTGATAAAAATAGATGACATTACAAGCCAGTTGGCTAAATGATTATGTAAGCAATGTGAAGAGGCTGAGGACTTTGTGTTCTTCAGTACACAGACTGGCTTTAAGATTTTCTCCACACTTTGGTGCAAATACTAAAAAGCAAATTGCATGTTACGTAACTAAAGGCTTTTAACGGCATTTAAGTCTAAGCTGATATAATTCACATGGTAAGACAGCAAGAAAGTTAAGTAGGAACAGGAAGCAACAGCAGATAAGTAATGTGTGTGTGATGTAAAGGTTTCTACTCCTTTACTTAAACTGTGCTGCTTTATTTAACTTTTGCCTTCAGAATGTAAGTTACAATCTTCTCTGTTTCCTCTTATCCACCTGTAACTTGTACTGCTTTGCCTATCAGCAGTGAATCTCGTTTATCAGCTGGTATATTTAAATGATGCATGATACCAAATGATTATACCATAAGCAGGTTCTTCAACCGCTGAGTGGACACTCAGGGAGGATGCAAATATGCATCCTTTGTGGTTGATTTTTGGAATGCTGTTGGCAGTATGAGGGCAGCAGGGATGGGCGTGAGCTAATTGGTTCTTCATGGTTTGGCTTGGGGGTCAGAAGGTGGCAAGAAGCTTTTCATTATCTCCTGCTAATTGATAGCTTTCATGAATACTCTAGGAGTAGTCTTCTGATTAAAAATAAGAGGAAGAAGCTTCTATGATGCTGGTGGTGACAGGGAAGGAGGTGGATGAGGCTGATAGTATAATGAAAGAGCTTGAACAGGCTTCTCTCTCTAGTCACCATAGCAGCAGGGCAGTAGGCTTGCCTCTTTCCTACTCTGCACACTTTTTCTGTCTGTCATGTTACTTGCATGTGGAATTTCATAGCCCTTTTTCTATTAAATGGTTCACAGGTGTGGACAGTATGGTGGGATGAGTTTTGCATGCTGTCCGAGTTGTATGGAGCATATGGAAGTCGCTGGGCTATTCGGAGAATTTGTGAAAATGTTAGATAAACCCGTGGAACATAGTTACTGTCTTCCCACTGTCAAACACTGAGGGTCACAAAAATCACTCTTCTCATGCAGTTGTTGCCAGACCCATGAAGAATCTGATCACAGTAGACTGAACAGTTGCAAGAGAGAAACTCGCTGAGTGGTGAAGTCAAGAGAAGTGCACTTGTCCTCACCTTTATGGATTTAAGCCTCAAGGATGTGATGTGATACAACTATTCACCATCAGACTTCAGTTTTAAAAATAATTGGTTTTCAGGATTGTTTTTTCCTGTTGTGGTGATAAGTTTATAACAAAACAACACAAATTTAGCCTTGTAACAAGCAAAATATGCATGCTTCTTTTGTTTTACATATTGCAAGAATGATTTTAATTTAATGTGCTTTTTAAAAATGTATCAGTGGCATGTATGGAAAGATGAACTACAGATGTAGTGGAAGGAAAAGACTTTCAGAAATTCTGCTGCAGCTTTCCTGTGTGGGGGGGGTGTGCGTGTATGTATATATACACAGTATATTATGGTATATGCATACACAATATGTACGTCTTTATAAATACACATATAATATACACATACATACACCCACATACATACATAAATGCATACATAAGGCTTTACGGCCAGTTCTGGTTCTTGAGTAAAAGTAAGACGTAGATCAATCCTAAAAGGTGTCTGTGAAAATTAGTGCACTGCTGGAAGGGAAACCAAATATTGTACCTCCCTTTAATCTTAGGAGAACATTTTAGGAAATACTGGTTTCTGTTTGGAGTTTTGTATTTCTTATTTTATCTTCATTGTTCTTCAGCTTTCTTATCTGTTCTGTATGTTATGAAGGCTCTTTCTCAACATTCTCATGCTATCCACTGTGTTTCCTTTGAGAAATATATTAAGTTATTCTGTGATTGGAATATGTTCCCATAAGCATATGTTCCCAAAGCCAGTATTGTGAACCTGTGTCTTAAAAAATATATTACTGTAGTGATAATGAGACCTGCTAACAACCAAGCCTCTGAATCTCTAATTCTGGGAACTAAAGATGACCATGCCAACTCTTGTGGATATTTTCCCTGGAAAAGCAGTGTAGGATTGCATTTGTCGAAGAATCCCTGTGGTTTCTCCTAAATTAGGGATCTCCTCTCCTTTAAGAAGTCTCATGACTTCCATTTATAATGACAATATTGCATGAAAGGCACAACACTATGGCTTTTGCCATACATTATAAAAGAATAATGTCCAGAAATAGTCTGGCATTTCATTGGCTTGCAAAAGAGAATCTTCAATCCATTTATCTTGGGTTCTATTGCTGTTAAAATGTACATTGAAGTATATTGTGATTATATTATCACGGGAATGTTTTCGCAATGTGCAGGCTTAGTTAGTTATTGTTATGTTATAGAAAGTATCTCTGCATTTTCTGTGAAAAAGCTTCAGGACTGTGAATATTTTAGGAACCTGCTGTTCCTAGTAAGATAATTTTGGGAAGGTAACTGTTTATAACTGAGGCTACTCATAAAATAATGGGAAATGCGGTGCCAGGGTGGGAAAAAACATAGAAAAAGTTTATAAAGTACGTAAAGGTTAACAGAAGCACAGGTGAAATTAAGTCATATTACTTAGCAGATAACTTCTTTTACTACCAGTCACGTAATGCAATGTTGCCAAGTGACTGAGACAGCTATGCAGAATTGCTGAGTCCGGTGTGAACAGACACAGGTGCTGCTTAACTCAGTTTCCTGCAAGGTAGAATTTGATGTATTTGAGGCATTAGATAGTTTCATTGGAAGTACCGGGTGTTTTGTTAGAGGATTTGCACTGTACTCATTGCTGGCCTTTCGTACTTAAAAACCTCTCAGTTTACTAGCATATTGAAATTTCATCCCAGGTTGTCAAGAAAATGTGTTGCAAATTTGAACCATGGGCCAAAGCCAGATAGCATTCTAGGACCTTTCTCAAAGAGAAACATGGGATATGTGTGGCAGTTCAGGATGGAGTGAGAAAAATTGCAGTTTATTTAGAATGAACTGATGGAACAGATCCTCTCTCATCAAAGCAGCCTGTAACAGATCTCACACTGACTTCAGAAGAACTTTTGACTTTTTAAGTCCTGATTCCTGATTCTTCTTACCAAAGACTGTTACTGCAAGGTAACCTTTAGTAGGGATTTACATCTTGTCATCTAATTTGCACTGTCCTGATCATAAGTAGTTTACTTCACTTTCAGTGTTGGCGAAGCTACACGGCATGTGCTGCAAGCTGATGGGTACACTGTGAATCTGCATCCTGACCACCTGATGGCTACTTCTCTCTGTAGCTGTTTTCTAGTAGTTCCTGGGTGTTTTGCCTTTGGCTGTTGTGAGCTTAATGTCCAGTTGTAATTAGCAGAGCTAGAAAATGGTAGAGCAGTGGTATTAACACTTTGCTCTGAAGGGATCATGGGAACTTGAATCACAGCTTATATTCAAGAGGGTTTTTTAATGTCTTACGCTCAGCCACTCCGTGAGTAGTATCTGAGTCACAATGCTAGTTATCCAAAACCTCATAGAACTGAAGAAAAAACATTGTCTGGAAAAGGAGTCCAGTCATCCTTCTAAGAGTAGCAGCTTGTAAGAACTGAAAGAGGGGGGAAATTTTAATATGTGACAGTTGCAGGATTAAAAAAACCCACAACTGAATACAAATCAGTAAATGTGTAGTCTGCATAACGTTATCAGCTGTAGCATGTAGTCATATGTTGATTGTGAAGGATGGAAATATCAGTAATAATGCAATTTGGTGGTACACTGTAATGTTCTCAAAATACAAGTCTGTCTTAAATAGAGCAAAAAACATGGATAAACTTGATCTGGTTGATCAGCGCAATGCACATGTAGAGCTCTATATGATTATTTGTTGTTCTGAGGTGGATTGTAACTCTGGAGTGCACTGAATTGTAGTATCTTTGTATTTACTCATACTATCGTTACACTATTACTTATTTACAGCACTTGAAATGCACCAGTGCCTTTTGCATGCAGGATCAATGCCCACAAAGTATGCAAGATGAAGTCTTTCCTTCTCTTCAGGTGAAACTAGTTTTCTAAAGTATTGTGTTTTCTCAAGTATTGTGAGACTAAGGGAAGTAGGGGTGTAGTTTCTGAGTCAGGCACAATTTAGACAAGGCCAACACAGGTTGGCATTTTTGAAGCGTATTCCGATGCTGTCAACTTTATTTCTTTCTTCCTCAAGATTACGTTATTTTTCTTCCTGCTATGTCCATGAACTGAGCAAATGCTGAATGTGCCCCCCATCCCCAGCTACTATGCAGGTTGTTATGCAGACTGCCTCTGGGGTGGTGTTAAAGGTACTGGTTTTAACTGAGGAAGACTTAAATGGTTTAATTTAAGTGCCATGTTAGCCCTATTACCACAGTTATAATCAATGAACAAACACTTAACTCTTTCAGCTTAAAAGGGAATAGGCATCTGGTGCTGCATGGTCTTCATGGGAAGCCTTGTCTCGGAAAATTTTATTTCTTCCCTCATACAAACATAGTGTGTGACATCACAGGCACACTCTTTCCAAGTATTCGTCAAGGGCCATGTTTTTTGTTAAGTATCTGAAGGAGGAAAAAGAGGGTTATTGTTAAGTTTTGTCTAGATGGGACATGGTATATGCTGACAGCAGAAATACTTCTGCCAACAGTGCTACATCATCTCTCTAACATTAGCTAAGTTGATGGTGGTAGCATTACTATACTCATTTTGGAAAGGCAATGTATGTTTTTTGTTTTAATTTTGTCTAGGAGTGTGAAATTAAAGAAGTTATGCAATTAACTTGTAAGATGGGTACCAAAATTGAAGTATCTGGTTTGTTTGTGTATCAAGAATATGTAAGCTTTTTTCTAAACACTTGAAAACCCTAAAAAAAAATACTACTGTGTCTCATGCAAATATTAGCTTCATGAATTTCAACTTGGAAAAGCCTATTAATTTTGATCATTTTAACTTAATGTGTACTTTCCAGGATAGCTACCCCACAAATTTAGGTACTCGGAATTTCATTTACAGAGACAGTTTCAGTGTTTCCTGTTACAGAAAACTGTGATCATGGGACTCCTTGTTGAAAGAATTACATTAAAAGTACGTCTTTGTAGGGAAGATGTCAGAGCAAGGAGACCCTTTCAAACATCTGAGAAAGCTTATTTAAACTAGCTGAAGTCTAATTCTTTCTGTAGAATGAAAGAAGACATCCATAAGGTTAATCCTATGGATATTCCCTTTATATCTCATTTGGTGTCTTGTTGGTTTCTTAAATGAAAACGTTTAGAAACTAGATACCTAATTGAGCTGCCTAAAGTTCACTTACTCTGAATTTAGTTCTAAAGGCCCTTCCAGAGGCTATCGGTTGAAGGCATGTTGATGATATGTCTTTGACACTAATGTTCTTTTTTTTCTAATGCCAAGATAAGTACTACTTGCATAATCCTTGCCTAATTTATTTTAGAATTGATAGAATTTGGTGTTTCATCCCAGATTTAAGATCCCATGCCCAGAGTCATTAAAGAAATCTTCTTTGATTTATATAAATGTTTTGTCATAATGTAGTCTTTAGGGAAGAATTACACCCTTTCACTAAAAGAAAAGAAACCATTCAAAGGATTGAGTTTCTTTTTCTTAATTTGTAATATAGCCCATTTTGGTGCTGCAGGGCAATATTTTTTTCTTTCCAGCTTATGAAGGGTGTTTCAGCTGAATATGCTCATACCTTTAAAAATCATTTGGTGAGAACTTTTTAAGTTAGAGGGTGGTGGTTTTTTTTTTTCCCCCCTATAATACAGTATACCCTGCCTTTGAGCTTTCAATTTAAGTCTTCTGTCATATACTGCCAAAAAGTTTGTTCAGAGCTCTGTCTGTGTTGAAACATGTATGCCTGTCCCAGTGTCATAACTAATTATATACCTTGTATGCTTACTTCTAGTAATTGGAAAGTAGACCTACCGCAGGATAAGTTTTAGTATTAGATTGTATCTTGGGGACATGTTACAGAAATCAAGTTTCCACCAAGCAGCAACTTGAATTTGTAAACAGATATTACTATTTTAAGTGCATCATCTCATGATTGTTTCTCGACATCTGTGTGTGTTTGTTTTAAATGTGGGGAGAGGGTATTTCTGAACTGTACCTCTGCATGCGTAGTAATTAAAACCTACTTCTCTTCAACCACAGTATTCTGAAGTGTCTGTTGTCTCCACTTGAAATGAAGGCCTCTGGTTGCCATACTCTCTCTCTGCAAATTTTGTTTGGTGGTACAAAACTTCCCAAAAATGTGTGTGTGCACAGTGCCTGGCTAAGTTCTGCTTGCCTGCAATGGTGTTTTCAGTTTCCTAACTTGAACAGAAGAAAAAAAAAGAGGGAGACTGCCATTTTGATCAGGAAAAAAGCATGAGAATTACAGGGAAAAGCAACACTCCTTTCATCTTTTTCTTTGCACCATCCTTTGCTTGTGTTTTGTGAGTGTGTATATATACATATGTCTGTGTTTGTGTATCTATAAATTTTCCTAGGTACATGCAGAAAGAGAGAAGGAGCCTTGTGGTTATGTTTAAAGTTTTACTTTGCGTGCTCACAGCCAGGCTAGCAAACAATTACTTATACGCACCAGCATGTATAAAATATGTGCTCCTTGTCCATGCCTGCTGAATGAACACTTTGCCAGTCTTAAGTCTCAGAGCTTCACGTCTTGTCGCAATTAAAGTCTTAGAACTGAGTGTTTAATGCTAACGATAGATTACAGTATTGTCAGGATGTGTTCTGATTTTGGTCTTTGTTGAATTATGAGATCACATTTTTATGTGAGTTGCATGGCTACTTGCTGTTGTGCATTAAAACTTGTTACTTTCATAGATAATATATTACTGTTTTACTAAAACTACAGCAGTAGTGCTTGGATTTGTCCTAAAGGCATATTTTACTTTTATTTTAGATACAGTAGAAAAATAATGGATATATCTATGATGGTAATGATAGTTTTACAGGGAAACATAATTTTTTTTGTTGTTCTATAAGGAAATAAGTGCTTGC
Organism: Phaethon aethereus; assembly: GCF_964289735.1. Classification (NCBI taxonomy): domain Eukaryota; kingdom Metazoa; phylum Chordata; class Aves; order Phaethontiformes; family Phaethontidae; genus Phaethon; species Phaethon aethereus. Next base: position 38,165,491 of record NC_138577.1, on the reverse strand, counting down.
TCTCATTATGTGAAACTTCAGGTAATTTTTTCTTTTCCAATTAAAGGTTTCTTAGATAACTTACTGGTTATGTAAGTTTCTGTGTTATGTGTTAGTTTCTGTGTTCAGAAAGCAGCATGATTTTGTCAAATGAGATTGTTATTTTGTGCCACCTTCAAACTTAATGTGTATTAAATCACTTACTTAGAAATTTTTTTATAACAAAATGTGGTTTTTAAGCAGCTCCAGTGTCTTGCCAGGCAATTTTATCTTCCACTTTCCTCTCTACAATAGGCATTTCTTAGATGGTTCAGGGGAGGAGAAGGCTAGGTCATTCTGACCAGGGAAACTATAATTCTGTCCCACATTCCAGTTTTATATGGTTTCAGAACTGAATTAATATTGCTATGAAAGATGAGTGTACTGCATGTAATAACTTCTAAGTGATTTTTAAGGTTCAATTTTCTTTTTCAAAGATTTGCAAAAATCTAGTATCCTAATTTCTTCAGAAAAATAAAGGATTGTTTATCAATACAAAAGAGCACGCTTTATGTACAGTTTCTTGGTTTTTTTAAATATTTATCTTGTTTGAACTTAAGCCATTTTATTCTCTTTCTTTCTCTTCTGTTTTTACAACTCTCCACTCATGCATGGATTTGAAACACTTAACAGGAAACTAAGCCAGCTCTTCCAGTGACGTGAAAATTGGAGATAGAGTTGTCTGAGAAACAAGCACATCTTCCTCAGCCACTGGGAAAGAAGGGAGGCTGGGTATTTTCCTATACCACAGTCTGGGGAGTTTGTCTTTTGTATCTATCGTTCATACTTCTCCTCATTGATATTTTTTTTTTTTCCCCCTTTGTTCGCTGTAAAGGAAAAAGACAGTTTGGTCCCTATCCATTGGTCACTTTGGATGTTACTGTTTTAGCCTTCTTTCAGCCAGATGAGATACTTATGTTTTTCTGCTCCTCCCTAGGCGTCTGATTTCTAAAACCATCTTTCCTCTGGAAACCTTATCTCAAGGTTTCTAGAGCAGTAACAGAGAGAAACTGACGTCAGAATTTTCACTTCTGGTCACAGAAATCTTAGTTGTCAATGAAAACAGAACTACAAGCAATAGCAGAGGGCCATGGAACTACCAGCCCAAAGGGTCAGATGGATTCTGCATCGGTTCCATTCATGTTGTGTTTGAGAGGCCTGCCATGCCACAAAGACTAAAATTTGAAGTACAAGATCCAGATTTCTAAAATGTTAATGACCCTTGCCTGAAAACAATTCCTACTTTCCCACAAATCTGAGAGAGGTTTTCAAGTCCTGGCAATTAGTGTATATCAAGGTTTCTGTATAGAGAATTAGAGGGTTATGTTGATCAGTCCAGTGAAGACAGTGATAAAGCAAATGTCATTTGACAATAACAGGAACCATTGTATCAGTAAACTAATTGCTAGTTGACAGGAACACAAAACTGTTAAATTATCTAAAATAAGTAGTGAAATACTGCCTGGAAAAAAAATTACTTTCCTTCCATGTGAAAAGACACGTGGCAGTAGAAGAAAGTTTGGCCTGGTGGTGTTCTCTGTAACATGTAGCTGAACATAATACCTCATTTATTTTGTTATTGTTCATGTGATAGACCTTACCACTGTTAACATTACTCAAATGTTTAGATTATAAAACCAAAGAGTTGATAATACCATTATTGCGGTAAAAAATACAAAGTTGTTCCTTCTTTTAGTTACTGCATTGATAATTAGTAAGCAGTTCAGTAATTGTCACTTCTTCTACAGCACTTTTTCTTAGGGGAGAGTAAGGCAAGATCCTGTATGGAAAAGAGAACTCAGTTTAATTTGCACAAATACGGCTTGACTTCGACGTAGGCATGTGTAAACAATGCAGAAATGGATTCAGCTATGAGAAATGGGGTTGACTTTTGAGCTGTGGCCATATTCCATGTTTTAGTTCTGGAGTTATGAGCTTAGAAGAACCAAAGGAGGTTTTGCAGCACTGGTCTTATGGCTATGATAGAAACAGAAAAACACAGATGTGTTTTACCAGTAGTTATTCCATCTGCTGCTGGTCATCCGTTATCTCAGTTTTAAGCTTCTGAACAACTTTTGATACACACAGAGAAAACTTCTCCTATGTGTCAACATCCATTTTGACGGTAAATTGTAGTGCTTTACACTTAACTCCCCTCCCTCATTCAATTTTTAAAGCAAGTTTATTATGATTTTTTGAAAGTTTTGTAACACATACAAAAAGTAGTAAAACATTGGAACATCCTGTTTGATGACATCTTACTTACAATTGTGTATTTATATGTATATCATATAATATCTGCATCTAATGTACATGAAAAAAAATGGATGGAAAAACTCAAAGACCTGTGTGTATGGCAGTGCTGTTGTCTTTTGCTAGTATGCAACATATTATTGAATTATGTTGCTTGGGAAGACAGAGAGCATTTTTAAGTTCCACAAAGTTGAATGACTTTTGTTGTCCAAAAATCCCTAAAAACAAAATCCCATCAAACCAGACCCCCAGCATCTGGTTTTCATCTGCTCTGATTGTATCAAGAGGAAACAATCCCATGTAGATGAAGAGTTGTATTCACCATGAGTTAGGTCTCTAGTGTGTTTGCATGGGTTGAAAGAACGACTATCCAGAACTCAGAGGAACACTTGTCTGACACAGTTACTGAATGTAACTTTTTTTTTGTTTTCTAGTGTCACATATGTATTTTCTTCATTTTTCAAGAGCTTTGTTGAAGCTAAAAGCTTATTTTTTAATCTGGCTTCATACACAGGGTAATGCTGTTGGTAAGAGGAAAGTTCTGTACATTATTTCATGCATATCAGTACCATCAGTACCATATTGTAGTCTTTCAAGGGGAGACTGTGGGTCTGATCCTCTCCATTAATTCTTGTTCCCCTTTCCCATTCCCACAAATGCCTGCCAGACCTCTGATAGAGTAACAAAAATTCAGTTGTGAGCAGACTCAGAAATATGATTGGTGCTGTCTGGACTGGAAAGGAAAGATTCCAGAAACATGATAGATGGTAAGATGAAGCCCTTCCCCAGTGCGAAATGAAGTCCGTGCCTAATTTGGAGATAACAAAACATCTGGTTCCGTGAGTGATCAGACTTACTCTGAAGATCTGCAGAGGACTACGATATGTCTTGTTCATATTTAGTATTTTGGAGTGCTTGAACTCCAGCTGCGTCCCCTCTGATAAATTATGAGCTGTGAGAGAGAGATGAGCAAACTTCAGGTGTCTGTAAGGAAGAGGCAGCAGGAGCAAACCAAATTAGTGACATGGAACATCTAATGGATTTATTTTAAATGAAAAAGTGCTTCCCTGAAGCCTTGATATTTATATCGGTGGGAAATGAACCATAGTAAATTCAACAGGTGCAGGCAGGAGCAAGTGTCTTCACTGGTTTGAGTAAAATAATAGAGTTCGAATCAGAGTGAGTTAAAAACAAAGCAGTACAACAATTAAATAGTCTGACAGTCCTTAGCATTGCCCCTATATCAATGTAAAATACTGTAAAATACAGTATTGTGGCAGATTTTGTGTCATTGCATTAATATGAATACAGATTTGCCTCCCTGACTTCAATAAGAGATTTGTATCTGTCCTTAGAACTTTGCCAAGCCAAGCCCTGTATGAAGTACCTTCTTACAACTTGCACGTGCTTCTAGTGCTTTATGATCCTCTGTTTTCAGTAATGCCTGATCTGGACATGTTGACTTTTTCTCAGAAGATGTCAATCAGATAAATATTGCTGGTTGAATTGAATCTCATGTGGAAAAAGTAGGTCTTTTAGCACACAGACTTTTAAGATGTAACCAGCTTCCCAGTTGGTCTAATTGACTTCATTGCAAGAATGCAGATTTTTAGCAGCTAAGGCTGTGGTTTCTCTACATGAAAATGTTTCCATCAACAGATGGAGTCTTAGTTAGGAGCATTCATGTTCTCTCGAGCCCCTCTGCGTGCTCAAGTGCTTCTTTTGAACTTTTAATTAAAATAGGTGGTTTATTTAAAGCCTGATTTCTCTTACTCCATTGTCCTAACTAAACTTTGAATCAATCAGTCTTTATGATTGTTTTGAATAGGAAATGTATGCGTGCCAAAACTGGACAGAGGAGAAGAAAGTAGGTTGTCTGCAGAATGTTTGTACAAAGCAACTGAAATTCTTCCCAGCATTCTATACATTATCTGAAAACTACTTTCAATTAGGTGAAAATGCTTAGGAAATTACTTTCAAATAATAAACCTTAGTTTCATGAACAAGATGGCAGTTCTTGAGGTTATCAAAACATGCTCAAGTGTAACACAAAGTAAGTTATGGGAGTCTCAGACTGGGTCCTAACATTACTCAGAAACGTTGGCTCATATTAATCCTGCTTCACTAAGTGAAAGACTTTTCCATTGCTTGTCATAGATTGAAATAATTCCCAATAATGACTGTGCTGGTTGTTGAGAACTGCAATGCAACCTAGATAGATAGGTTCTGTAAATTGTTTATGAAGGACTAAATAGCCCAACTGCAAAATGATACCTTACACTTCCCTTGTCCTATATTCAGTCCATGAGATAGTTATTACATTTGTTAATGTGATGGGTTAACATTGGCTAGGGCCAAACTCCCACCCAGCTGCTCACTTCTTCACTCCTGGCTCCTCTACTTCCCCCAAGCAGTGCAGGGCAGTGTGGAATGGGAGATTTATGGTCAGTCCATGACTGTTCCTCTCTGCTGCTCCTTCCTCCTCACACTTTTTGCCTGCTCCAGCATGGACTCTTTCATGGGCTGCAGACCTTCAGGAAAAATTAGCTCCAGTTTGGGCTCTCCATGGGCCACAGTTCCTTTAAAGAATATCCACGTCTTCTAGTGTGGGATGCTCCACATGCTGCAGTGTGGACAGGTGTTCCAGCATGGTCCTCTCCATGGGCTCCAGGGGCATCTGGCGCCTGGAGCACCTCTTCATCTCCTTCTCTGACCTTGGTGTTCGCAATGCTTTTTCTTGGTCTTTTTCCCTTCCCCTTTTTTCTGTTCAGTGTGTTTTGCCCTTTCTCAAATATGCTTTCCCTGAGGCACCACCATCTTGGCTGAGGGGCTCAGCTGTGTTCTGCAGTGGGTCCACTGGAGCTGGCTGTGTCCAGCACGGGGCAGCCCCTGGCCTCTTCTCACAGAGGCCACCCCTGCAGCCCGCCCATTGCCAACACCGTAACACCTATATCAGCTGAATAAGACAATATGACAGTACTTTGCTTCAAATAGTTAATTTTTTACTTTTGCATTGCGCTTACTTTTAAGATTGAGAGTTTAATAACTGTTACTGTTTTGTGGTGGTGGTGTATAGGAGTTGTGTGGGGCTTTTTTGCTTAACTCCCAAGTCATTCCTTAACTTAGAGATTGGTTACCCACACCAATTAATGCAAAGGGAATCTAATTTGTTCTACAGAAAAAGTGTATGGGTTTTTTTTTCTGTAACCATTTTGATATTAGGTTATATGTGCAGCCAGGCATGTGTGTAAGCAACAAAGGTTTGTGGAAGTATGGTTTGCAACAATACAAGTCCTCACTTAGGACTTGGTTCAGTCAATCATTGGAGCAGACACTGCAGGTGTAAGCCTAGTCCCATTCCTACCAAGCATAGCAATTCTCTGATTATAAGCAGTAGAACTATTTGGTGTAACTAAGAGTATTTTGACTGTTGTACTGAATGTAGGTCCTGAGTGAAGAAAAATTCCATGCTTGGAATCCAGTACTCCTGATTATATGAAAAATTATGTGGTTCATTCCTATCTTACAGAGTATAGGAGTCTGATCCATTAGTGCTGCATGGTATCCAGGGCCTTACGGTCTTGTTACCATGATTATAATTTAACGTTAAACATACTAGGCTAAAAAAGTCATAAGACAGTTGTTGGGTTTTTTTTCCCCCTTGTTCTTGTTGAGTTAGGTATTTTTTCTCAGATAGTCATTAACTGTTAGAAGTCTGTGTTCTTTTACATTGCTTGGATTGCTGTTTGGCAGTGTTACGTTTTGCTGTATTTGCTTGGAAGGCGAAGAGTTTCCTATGAAAGGCGAATTTTTGGCTGTCTGCAGTCCTTTCCCAATGAGGTCCCCTTGTGTGGAAGATTATGTGGAGAGATCAGCAGTGATGCAACTTTGTCTTCTTGCCATACATCTCTCCAGATGATTAGTTCTCTGGTTGTCTGGGTAATATTGTTAAACTATGTCTAAATATGGAAGAGGGAACCCTGCTAAAGATTTACTAATTTACTGCTTATCGAGGCTAGTCCACCATGACTTTCATTATTGTTGACTGGTACTGTTTCTTTGTCCCAAATTTGATGATACCTCACTGAAAAAGATGCAATTACAAAATATTTGGAACCTCTTCATGTCCAGCATCTTGGGAAGTGCCACCATGCGATCTTTCTCCAGCTAATTAAAATGTTGAGTTTTGAAGCCCACTTCATTTTTAACCAAACAAGCACTGTGAATTGTTTTCAGCTAGGCACTTTGTAAGTGCAATTATCTCTCATTAACTGAATTCTGTTTCCTATAGGTTTATAATAAAATTTCTGGTATGTCTTTTTTGGAGGAGGGGGTTGACACTTACTTTTCTGTTCCAGATTTAGATTATTCGAGAGATTGTGAACGCAGATAAATGAAGCAGTGAGGGAACTGGCAACATGCACTGTTTTTGTAAATTCATAATTGAGGCTTAATTGTAAGATTATTGACTTGCAATACTTAAATATTTATTTTAAAACCTTTTTAACAAACAAATAGATAAACTATTTCTTAAAAGACCACATGGATCTGTTTCATGACTGTATTTTGGAGTTCTGTAAAGTTTTTAACATAAGATTTTTTTTTAATATATATATATTTTCTTTCTCTTGTTTTATTGTGGAATGTATGGAGGAATTCCTATGACATGTTAAATTACACTTGAGTTTAGCAGAAATTGGCTCCAGCTGTAAGTTTTCTTTATCCAGCCCCAGAGTGCCTGAACATAGAGTACTTCTTCCAAAGGCAGAGGTTGTGTGTGTTCCTGTCTGAAGTCTTGGGCTGAGCCAATCTTGACTGTACAGAATAAATTCAAGACAGTTTTTCTTGATATTTTGCCTGTGGAGTTACTCCTGCCTCTGTAAAATTGTGGCAAAACACTTGCTTAGTGCTATGTTGTACTGGTCTCCTGATGCCACAGCTTCATCAGTTCAGGCAGACCATTTTACAGTCTGTGGTATCTGCCTTGTGCAGGTGCATCATTCTCTTTGCAGATTTTGTGTATATGCATGATAATTACAGCTTTTTAGATTGGGATGATAAAGCCCAAAGACTAAAACTGCCCTTTAGATATATATTCTTAACTGTTGATCAGCTGCATCTTTTTTTTTTTTTTTTTTTAAATAAGTAGAACAGGAACCCTAACCATAGCCCAGATTATTTCCTTAAGTTTCCTTTTCCTTAGAAATCTGGGTACATGCTGTTGATAATTGTAAATTGTTATTATTTCTTACTTACTGGAAGTGATGTTGAAAAAGGTAGATAAAGTGGGTATCTGTCTATGTTGGGGGGGCAAGCTAAGCCCAGCTTTTGAAAATATAACTTATCTTCAGGCTTGCCTTTTTCAGCAACGTGATAAATGCGTTGCTTTATAGCGTAGTGAAGGCGACAGGCCAAGTTATTTCTGCGAGAAGGGACTGGGAATGTAGAAGCAGAATGCCTGAAAAAAAAATAAAACCGTCTATTGACACACAAGCTTTAGGAAGCAAGCATCATGAAACCCCTCTTCCTCTCCCCCTCCCCCTAGAAGTTCATATTTCAGTTTGCTCCCAAAAGCTCGCAAGCCTGTGCCAGACAGAAACACACAGAGGCTGCGGCAGTCCCACAGAGGCCACCCGGAGGAGGGACAGACGTGGAACAATCAAGCCCAGTCCTCGCCCCTCTCAGCCTGCCAGGCTGCACAGGTCCACAGGGTGACTCCCGCCTGGCCCTTGACTCTGCTTCCCTGCCTCCTTCCCTTTCCCTCCCCTCCATCCCAACTCTCTGGAGTCAACCGTGAGGCCATCCAGTCATACGTTGTCCATCAGATGTGTTTACTTTTTCCGTGACAGCCGACACATCTGGAGCACATATTCAGGTTATTCCAGTGCCACTAGACACATTCCACAAGATCATTTCAGCGGTTGTTATGGCGATCTTCTTCCCTCCAGTGATTTTCGAGTTGCATGACAGAAATAGCTTGAGCTAACCGGGGGGACAAAAGTCAACGGGATCAGGAGGGGCTTCTTTCACAGAATGAACTAATTAGTGACCCTGCTTTCTTCACAGGGCAATGAGCATATGGTTTAATAAAGTGAGTCTGTGACACTTTTTTTTCTCTCTTTTTTTTTTTTTCTTCCTTCTCGTCTGTAGGCAGAGCTGTCACTGGCTGAAAACTTTCCTGTTTTTACTGGTGGGACCGTAGTCTGCTGTCTTTCAACAGAGTTTACTTCACAAGTAGAAAATGTTTGCTCCTGAGAGTTTAACTTCAGAACTTTTCCTTGGCTGCAGACTGCTTAAGCGTAGCAGGTCCTCGCGCTTAAAGAGACAGTACTCATTTCACACAAGGTCGGCCAGTGGCGGTCTGGGGTTTCATATGGGGGTAGGAATTTCCATTTTGTGCCGTGTGCGTGTCCGGGAATCTGCTTCTTAGTCTTTGCATGAACTCGTAAACGTGTAGAACCTTATTAGTAAAGTCGTAGCTTTGAGGGTTTTCTTGTCAGATGCCGCCGGTGTGGCACATGCACTCTTCAGGGCCATCCCTGCTTTTCACACCTATTTGTTTATGTTAGTTGTGAATTCTACAAAACCTTACCTTTCAGCTTTCTTAGAAGGTTTCCTACGTTCTTACACTTGTTACAGTTTCTATTTTGCTTACATTAGCAGCTTTACTGTGGATTAAAGCAGAGCACTGGATGCTATTTTAAAATTACATTTTGCGAATAAAAAATTGCAAGTTTACTCTGATCTTATTTTTCTAATGTGATACAAACTGCATTTTTTGGTGTGTATTTACAGAATATTGTTTCCATAGCTCAATTCCATTATAATGAATTTTGTGCCAAATTTTGTACGTGATTAGTAAGCACTGTAACACTGAAGAGAGTATGTGGATTACAATAAGTTATTTAAGATCATGACGGGAGTTCTAAATATGTACATGTTGCCATAAATTCAGAAAGCGGTCCTTAAAAATATTTGGTATTGTTAAACCTTTGTAGCAATAGCAATATCAACAAACAGCAATGCCTGTGACAGCAGGGACATTCTTGCCACAAAACACCGCTTACCCATCATTAGCATGTTGGCAGTCCAGTCTATTTCTAAATCTCATGTTGGTGTTGGATTAATTTATGAGTTCCGAGCGTAACTACATGCAAAAATAGAGTGTGCATTTATAATTGCATGCACTATGTTGAAATCCCATGGTGCTCTATTCAAAGTGAAAATTAGAGAGATAAAGGTTTTTGTTTAATTATTTGGAGGCTGTCTGATTGCTTTTAAATTAGGGAAATATGACAGACAGTGACATGCAGAAGGAAATGGAAGAAAATAGAACAGAACCTTGATTATAAAGAAAATTGTTTTCTGCTTTCTTCATTAGTACTGAAGATGGTTTTTCTCCATCTTACACATTCCATTTGCATGGTTACTGTTGAGACTGGTCACCAAGGCTGCTTGAAATACCTGCCCTCAGGAGGGCTCTAAGGGACACAGAAAGGTCACATAATTAGACCAGATTTTAATTCATAGAGACCTGTTTGTCACTGTCTCTTTATGTTTCTGCTAGTTACACGTTATTAACTGGAGTGAATTTTAGGATCTAAATTAGATACTTAAATATGTAATATGCAGAGGCTGAACTGAAGTTAGAATGCTGAGGATAGTTATACAATTATGCTTCCCTCACCAGATGTAACTTTGCAGTAATTAAATCTAATGAAATTTTAAGTATTGTAGTCAGTGTTTTGGTAGCTATTTCCAAGTCGTATTGGAAATATCACTTAAATCATAGTAATTAATGCCAGTTATCTCGGAAATTTAATAAACAGAAATAAGGTGCTATACTAAGCCTTATTTTAAAAAAAGCTAGATCAAACAATTATACTACCATCAAGCCCTTTCTATTTTCATTCCTGTCAGGGATATTTTGTTATAATTATGTCATCACTGGAAGGTTTTGGGTTTTTTTTTTCCTTTCCTCCAAGCGATATAATCTTTTTCTTCATATTTAGACTCCAGTTTTGCCTGTGCATTTCACGGCTTTCTTTGGAACATACCTTTAACATTGGGTAGTTCAGCTGAGGAGGTTGGTGAGGAGAGGATGCTTACTTGGAAACAGTCCTTCCTTCCCTTGGAATATCTAGAAAAATGGGTCCTGCTGTAATTGGCCCATTTGTAAATTTGAGCAGTCCTCTGCTGTCAGTTAGCCAGGAGGAACTGCATGGAAGTCTGCCTTTGCACCAGAGTACACAGGATTTGTACTGTGGGACTGGAACTTCAGAGTGCTTTTGTACTAGCAACAGATTACCATCAGCAGAACTGAACCCTGGTCTTGGATTTCATTGCCATGTCAAGCAGCAGTTTTATTAAGACAACAGAAAGCAGCAAGCAGCTTAATAGCATCAAGCAGATACTGTAATTGTGTTGTACAGATGGCTTGCATGTAACATCTAAATAAATAGTGGGTTCAGAATGGTAGTGATAAAGCCAGCTAAGATGGTTTTCCCAGTTGTGAAATGTTTGTGTAAAGAATGACCTTTTTTGTTTTTGTTCAAGTCTGACAGCTGAAGATGCTTTTAAAATCTTCTAGTCACTTAGAGTGGAGCTATACAACTCTGGTTTGGTAGCTTTAAAAGGCAGATCATATCCATCACTGAAATAGCAAGTCTCAGGGTTATGAGAGAAGATTGGGGATAGGAGATGAGAGCTGTTCAGTCCAGTTTACATTTGTCACTAGTGACTAGCTTTTAAAAAATGTATTAGCTGTGCATGGTGGTAAGTAAGTTCCAGCTGCAGGGGATTACTGCTCTGAGTGGGTCGGGGAGCTTGGAATGCATTCAGTTCCATCAGGGGATTTGTGTCCCTCGTCATTAGCCTTAACATTACTGAAGCACTAAAGATTAAGAACAGAGCAGTGTCACCTGCTCGGAACTTCAGAAAACTCTCCAACACCATTATAAACAAAGCAAAATAAAAAGTAAAAAAAAAAAAAAAACAAAACACCAACCCAAAAAACAACCAACCAACAAACCACTGAAGAGAGTTTTCCCGCTTTAGGGAAGGGAGTATAGGACATGACATCATGGAGAAGGAAGAATCTCTCATATACATCTTCTGATACTGAGTGGAAGCTTATGCCAGTGACAGGTAGAAAATAAAGGAAAATATCTAGATTTTGGCAAAACACAAGGTAGCTGTTGATGAATTATTCTCCCTACTTATTTAATGTGTCACAATACTAATTTACACCACAAACACCTCCACAAATACCTTCCTGTAATGAACATTTTTGTGGGGAGTTTCAAAATCAAGATGTGCTGCAATTTTAAGGAAATATTTCCAAGGGCTTTAGTCTCACAGGTTAGAAGTGAAGAGTTTTACTGTATTTTTTCAGGATACTTTTTTTCCTCAAGAATAAGGCAAGTGAGCACCACAGAGCTTTACTTTCTTCAGGGATTTTGAAATTCAGCTTACATGCCAGCAAGCAGTTTAGTGGCAGGAAGTCTTTCCTAGTAGTGCAGTCATGAACTGGTAAACTAGAAGCATCTGTAAAAATTTAGAGGGAGTATCAGCTTTCTCAAAGCTCCAGCCCAAGACTAATGAGGTGCAAATGATAGCGCTGCATAACCCTTATCCACCCCAATTGTGGAATGAGATATTGCAACAGAAAGGAGTAAAAAACTGAGACAAAGATTTCAAAACTTACAGTGCCCTGAAACAAATACTGGGTTTTCAGAAGACTCTCAAATGGTTGAGGTGGGCCAACCTGCATATTTTGCTAGCAAGAAATTCATACCTCCTTCCTCAACCGCAGACGTATTTCCATGGCACCGAATACTGACAGATGGAGATCGTGGAGCAGTAATTAATTTTTTTCTGCATGTGTGTGAAATTTTACCTGTTGATGTGATTGCTCTTAATAACAGTTGCTCTACTAAGAAATAAACTCCTGTGATTTGCATCTCTGATAGATCTTTTTCTCTGCTCGCACTGCAGAAAGGGAGGAAGGGGGTAGAAATGCAATTTGTTTGAAGGATCACATCTGGGGGTGTGATCTGCTGTATCTTGACACCAGATGGCAGGTTTAGGCTGACAACTAAAACCCAGTTTCGCCTGGTCAAATGGCATCTTAATCTTTTACTTTCTCTGACTGTAGACGCGAGGAACTACTACAGAATCGTAGCAGCTATTTGGGCTCTGACTGAGAAGTCCTCCTCCACTTAATACTCCCTCTGAGTTTATTAATTTTGGGTGCTTCTCACCTCCTCAGTGTTTATAGGAAAGATTGCTTCTCCTTGGCAACACCTAAAACGTTGCCGTGCGGCTCATACCTTCTTCCAAGTATGCGTTGTGGGGGCAGAGGTGTGGTGCCTTTAAGTGGCTGATTCTTGTCATAACAGGTATGGCATTAGCCCTGCCGAGTAGTGACTAGAAGTGACAGCATTGCGTTTGAGGTGCCCGGAGGGCACTCAGTCATCACTCCTACACAGCGATACGCCTTTGAAAGAGCCGTATGCGGTCGCTTGCCAGTGCGGAGCGTGCTCAGGAACAAGCTGAGGAGACGGAGGTTTGATCCCTCCATTCTTTCACTCACCAGATTTCCAGCAGAAACTCCTGGAAAAGGAAGGGCGGGACAGGGCTGTGCGCTGCTCGCTGTTTGTTCGGCTCGCTTCCTTACATATATGTGTACGCACATGAGTCGGCTTCCCACCCCCCCGCCCCTTCAGCTGGGCGCCTGAGTGCCTGTCTTCCAGCTTCAGGCCACCCAGGGCCTAGCGCCTTCGTCCAGCCTCGCGCTTCTCTCCTCTCCCTGGTCCCACACCTTCCCGAGTTTGTTTCCACCTACCTTGTAAAACAGGGTCCTTTTGTGGTTCTTTCAGTTGTGCTTTGTGTTTCTTTGTCAAAGAATTGCCGTACAGCCTGTAAAACTGAAAGCGGAAATACGACTATTAAGGTGTTACAGAACCGAAGTGTTCTTGCTTGTGAAGTTTCTTACTGAATAGTACAGGCTTCTAAGATGTTTTACCTGAAACAGAGAATTCTTACTCATGTTAGCTCAGTAAAATCGTAGTAGCGGAAATCGGTATAAAAGTACAGTGGAATACCATATTTTATCTAGAAGTTCATGTCATAGTATTACATTTTTTATCAAGCATGAGATTTTTATTACGTATTTTTTAACCTCTATTTTTGTAATGTGTCTCAGTGACATCAATCAGCCTCTAAACTAGCCTTGGGCACTTTCCTTGTAATGTTCTTAATGGATTGCTTTTTTAAGGATTTGAAGTTAAGTTATTTTAGAAGGCCACTACTGCATATATGGGTTATGGGTATGCTACTACGAGTTTGCCAATGTTTTGATATTATATTTACATTAATGTGTTGTTAATGATTTATTTCCAGATGTAGCAATGCAAAAAGGAGGAAGGGAGAAAGAAAATACCTGTCCTCTAATACTAAGAGAAAATCTTCACCTTTTACATTTTACAAATGGTTTTTAAAAACACTAATTAAGCTGTAAGTTGGGGAGGGGCGGGGAGTGGGCAGACTGGACCAATTGTGAGAAATTTGCATTTGTGAAAAACATGTGTCCTTCTCACTACGAGTTCCAAGTGAAGTGCCTCAGTACAGATTCCTAAGCTGACTTTGGCAGTGTTAAACACACTTTTTTGGTAGAAGAAAAATGTTTAATGTTTACTTTAGTGTTGGAAACAGTGGACATGTTCTTCACTAGTAAGCATAATTTTTTAATGTTTCCTCCATTTTTTTCTCCTTCTTGAAATGCTATTTGATATAAAAGGGAGAGACCTCTGTCGTTTATGTTTATATATGCCAATAGTAGCCGTCGTTGCTATCAGAGAGTCTCCTGTGCATTTTCATGATGAGAGATTCATGAATTGAGGCTGAGTGATTCTGATGTTTTACGGATTCTTGATGAGTTTCTTCAGAGTTTTGGAAGGCCCATAGCAGGCATACAAACACCTTATTAATGGTGATGCAGTCTTTTAGCATATTAAAACAAAAAACCGAAACCTGATGGCTAAAATGTGGGAAGTTTTGAGACACAGTGATCTCTGCAAAAGAGATTACTTGTACATGTAAAAACAGAGTTCTGACTGGATTCACAGAAAATAATACTATCAGAAGTGGAGAAAGTTAATTTTAGGAGCAGTGTAGATTAAGTTGCTGATGGTTTAGAGACCTCTAGCATGAATGAAAAGCTCGTTTAAGCCAAAAGAGCAAAGTGTTTTTTAGAATGAATTAATTTTGATATGATGGGCCTAGTCTGCAGAATTATCATGTGCTAAATTAGCTCGGTGTGCTGTACAGATGAAGTAACAGCTGGAAAATTCAGATTTAAATCTGTGTTCTAGCCCTGAAGCTATGCAGATTTGGTTGGTCCTTACTGTGGGTTTCTTTTAGGCCTCTTTCAGTGGTGAGCAATGACCAAATACACGTGTTGCCTTTTTGATAAGTACTGATGTGTATGTATTAGAGAGAAAATAATGAGAACGCTGTTACCTGAGTAAAAAGTCCTCTAATTTATCAGAAAATCTGATCAGACCAGCTCTAAACATACCAGGATACATTCTATACAGTGATGTTACTGAAGGTTGGGGGCTTGAACTCTAGTTCAAGTCTGGACATAGAGTTTGTCCGAGTTTAAAGGCTTCTATAAAGAGACACTCATGGAAACGGGCAAGGGATGCTGCAGGATGTTGGGGGGTCACAGTGGTGGTGAAATGTTTTCTTTCCAGCAAAGTTTTCGTAGTTTTGGTGGCCTCTTGGAATTGAGAACATCCTACCCACGTAGTGGCATAACACGAGAAACTTCAGTTTACACAAAAAATATGAAAAAGTAGAATGAAATAACTTGAGGATTTTAGGAACTATATATAACTGAAAAGCTATGATGCCCTTTTACTGTAGAATTCATTTGTCTTTCAGTAAATGCTGACCAAAATAATATTTGGTCAGTTTTCTCAAATGACATCCAATTGCAATAGTGTCTTTTTTGATATATATTTTAGGCACATTTATATAATCTCTATTTATTTTCTTCAACTTTGATACCCTCGTATACTTTCATGTCTTCCTTTTATTCCTTACTTCAAGGCAGGCAAATAGGAAGTCTTGTGGTTTATTCTGGAAATAAAACCAAGGCTGCTGCATGAATTGTATAGTGCGTAAGCAGGTGCTACTCTGCATTTCAGAAAGTTACATATATCTTTCTTGGAGGGCTGATCATGTCTCCGTGCATATGTCTGTGCTCTGCTGAGCTCAGAGTCCACTCACGGCTTCTGCCTTTATACTCTAATGCAAATTAAATACTGTCAAGCAGCAAAACTGTTCTTAGATAATCTAGAAAAGGGTTAATCAAAATCGACAACTGCTAAAAGGAATCCTTAACTGTAGTGCCTAACCATTGTTCAGGCATATAGTACAAATGTGTTCTGCCTAAGTTAGCCAGAACAATGTCTCCAGCTAGTGATTAGGCTCAACTCCAACTTTCACCTCAGGCAAAATTTATGCAGTTACACTACTGTTTTGTCAGGTAATTAAGGGAAAAAGAAATATCAACCTAAAGTAAATTTTTTAAAAAATTACGTGTAAATAAATGTTCTAATTGAGCAAGGAAAAAACAAAGTTGTCAAAGGCTTAAGTAGCAGGCAAACATTTGGGGCTGAGATTTGCATATGAATTCATGGATGCTAAGCCATGTTGGTCCCTCAGAGACATCTGTGTAGCTCTGTTGAAGATGCAGTGAATCTCCTGTTATGCACAAGTCATGGGGCCATTAAGGGAAATGGGATCACTGGAGCACAAAGCAGATGGAGAAGGACTTGGGACAGGAATCAGAACCTGTCACATGTCAACTGCTATGTGGGAGACTGACTGGGACTTCCTGTAGCTCAGAGTGGTGTAGGACCAGTCCTCTTCTGTCCTGTCTTCATTTGTGGGAGAAGGACTTGTTTCACAGTGTCTATCTCGTTGGGATATGCTTCTCTTGTAGTTAGGGGGTGTGTAGCAGAGCTACAGCCAACTGTTAATACACCTTGAACTCTCTCATTACGTGCTTAATGCCAGATCAAATAATGATTTGTTACATTTTCAGCCTCACTTATCTGGCGTAGGATTTAGGAAATTGAAAGTATATGAGATAATGATGTGTTATGATTTCTGGGGAAGTTACTGTTTACAAATATAATTTAGAAATATTTTTGAATGACTAGCGATTCACAGGACTCCAAATAAACCTAATGAGTATCAGAATGTGAGCAATGGCTGCCAGTTACCTGTATGCGTGATGCACACTGGGCTCTGTAGGGAACTTAAATATAATAATGTGGTTATCTTGACTAATATATATAGAAACAAGTGGTACCATAAATAATTTTTAAAAAGAGGTGGAGGGGAAAAAAGAATGAAAGATTGCCTGTACTTAAATTTACTTTTATGACCATTGGCCAAGAATGGCTAGGTTCATTTTATTGACTCCAGTTTAGCTAATGCTGGGTTTTACATTGTGTTTAAAAGAGATTTTGAAAGCATTTTGAGGCTACATTTAATCTGTTTTTTGCTGTATGCTATTACTAGAACACTCCAGAAGCAGTCTTGGTGTGTCATAAATTGTTCCTCGTCAATGACGAACCAAACAGTAGAAATTTTGGGAACCACTGAGCTACTTGCCCTTACTCCCGCTACACCCTTTAACACATTGACATGTATATAATATGCAGACATTACCTGCAGTATTTTTTTAATTTTTAAGGTCTATATTTACTACTCCTTTACTTTTTATTGCCCATTAGCTCAGCAATGGCATAGAATGTAATGACACCTTTCAGCCAGCTTGTTTTCTGTGGCTTACATTCTGCCAGCTTCTCACTCTTTGGTTGTGTCTACAATACCTTAGACTTTTTACCAGCCTTTCATTTAAGTATTGGAAAATGCAGGACTGCTCAGCTGCTCACAGAAGTTACCTAGATGTACTGATACGAATTAGATAGATTAGATTAGCTAGATTAGATTAACATGTGTATGTTAATGCATATTTTCTCTGTAGGCTGTGGATCCTGTGTTAATATACTAATATCCCCATCACGGATTTAAGAGGCCTGCTTCTCTTTATTGTACTAATAAGATATTTATGGGTAGAGAGCTGTGCATCACAGTGCACAGTTAACTGATCTTTTTCCTCTGGAGAGACAACTTTGAAACCTCTGGTCAAAATGAAAACAGGCTTACAGTTATTATCCACATCCTGCTTTGTGCCATCCTACAAAACCAGTTGGCCATACAATTCTGGCAGTCTCTGTTCATGGAAAGTCTTAAGAGCAAAACCAGGATTGATGAGCCTATGGAGAACCTAATGTAGCTGACTATCAGGTACTTTTGATAAAATAATTACTCTGATTCTGGTCATTTTCCTAACATGGGACAAAAGTTGAGTAATAGTATTCATAGAGACCCTGCGTGATAATTGATCTTCCTGTGTAAGTAAGTTCTGATGCATATTTGTAGTTTTCTTTCTGCTGTTTATATGTACGTACATTCAGACTGTGCTTGAATGTAAATACCCTGCTGTGGAGGACTGTAGACTGTTCTCTGATTCAGCAGTATTTGTAATGCATGCATGTATGCCGTGACTGCATCTGTAGAGGCCAGTACATCTCACACCTTGGGTTTTTTTCAACCCCGTGTGGCTGAGTAAAGCAATTTTCAGTAGTGGTGTTCCTGCAGCTAAATCAGTTTTGTTTGTTTATTTTAGATGCTATCTTACTTTTTTCTTTTTCTTTGGAATTTCTGTTTATTTTGTCTGAGGTGTCCCATCTCCAGGATTGACCTTCTTGTGATAAACGCTTCTCTTCACTGAAAGGGCTCATCCATCATTTGATTACCCTGTCCTGTTCCCCTCACTTGCAGAGGAATGAAGGCACACAGTGTGAAAGGATTATGAGAGTCACCTCAACCAATAACTTCTGAAAAAAGTAATCAGTTGTCCATCTCATCTGTAAAGTCTGGAGGGATTGTGGAGGGTGTTGGCCTCAGGTCTGGACAAGGCAAGAAGTAATCTCAACAAAAATGAATTGGCATCATACAGAATATCCAGTGCCTGGTCCTGGAAATCTGACATCAGAAATCATTTCTGAAGATGAAATTTTTACACTTCGTCAAGGATTCCTGACATACCTTACATTCTTCTAGGGTCTGCCATTCAGCTGTCAAAAAATAAGAGTTTCTCATTCACATCCAAGCTAATTTTGCCAGCTTTCTCTTGTTTCTGAAGCAGATTATACACAGTATGATTGCCTCAGAAAGAGGTAACGTAGCCTGCTCAGCAGAATGAATTTTTATGAAAATACACAATTGAGCCTCCAAACTGACTTCGGCAAATGATGCTGGAAAAAGCGTTTAATGCCTCGTCCTATTTTCTCCTTTCTTCCTTGTCATTTCTTTGGGACTGTGCTGTCAGATATTCTTCAGACCTTCATAAACATTCCATAGGAGTGTGATACAGTACCTCGGCAGTTTTTAACACTGTCTTATTCCAACCCCCCTTCTTAGTCATTCTCTGAGAGTTTTCAAATAAGGATTCTGAAGTAACTTCTTAGGAGAATCATATGACCACCTAAACCTGTTTTATACTGGAGGAAAGTTGTTTTACAGCAACTATTTCTGAGAACCAGTGAAAAAAATAGGCGATCCATCAGTCCTGGACTTAAGAGGGCTGAAGTCCAGAATTAAAGTTCAGGCTGATGACACTTGCGTTGTTGCAGCAAGGTTTTTATTTTAACCTGCAAAATTCTTTCTGCTATGCCTTTTCTTTGTGGTAGGCCTATGCCACTTCAGATGCCACTTCCTACTACACCTTTTCATGAAGATCCTGAAGACATTAAAAAAACCTGGATTGTTATCAGGCCATGTCTGTAAGATTGGCTCATAAAACAGGTGGTGCAACTTACTGAAAACTGCACTGGAATTCTCTCTTGCCAAAAGTTGTACTGTTGATTTTATTAGCTCCGACAAAGCGAACAAGGTGACTCAGGTTACCTCTATTCTTTTGGAATGGAATGTGGCCATATTTGGCTGTAGGACATCCTGCACTTATATGCAACCTAATACAACACTTCACATTCATTTAATGCAGATGTCATTTGAATGCTTTATACTCCTGAGTGCCCCATTTGATGGACATGTTGGTGACTATTGCGCAGCATGATGACTCCCTCTGTAAGTAGAAAGCAAAAAATTACACAATAATTGGCAAAGGTTGCTTTTCCCTTCATCATTGCTTTCCAGATTGGAAAAGTTTGGTCTCTGCTAGACGTGCTTTTTCACTGGCCATCCCAGAACCAAAGGCTTAATTAGGGTTTCAGTGTCTTCAGAGGTCAGAGCAGGAAGATACCTGTTGAGCAGCCTTCAGCTTACATAGTGAGGCCATTATGAACAGATGACAGAAAGCATGACGGTCATGCTTTATGTTAACAAGGTGATGGGGGATCCACTCCTTTCAGTAGGAAAGCAGATTGCCTATGGAACATATGTCTCCAAGAACATCCATGTACCTCTTATCTATCTGGTACCTATAACTAATTGCCAAATGGATTTACCTGTTTCAAGATGCAGCAGCTCACAAATGGGAAAAGCAGGATGATGCCCTATGTGCTGCTTTCCAGGACAGAGGATAGCCTGAGGTCTGCTTCTTCCCTTCAGATGTCAACAAGAAATGCCAGTGCTTCTGCTCCAAGATTCTTGTACTCCTGATCTTGTGGGGAAAGATATTTAAAGCACAGCTTCCCTGACTCATCTTCTACTAACAGTCCTCCCCAAGGTGAGGCAAGAAATAACATGATTGATCCTTCTGCCTCCAGCATGGCTGAGGCAGTTCTGATTTCAGCACCCTGCCTTTGTTCCTAGTCGGCCTCATAGTGAACTCTCATAGATTTAACACCCAAACCTCACATCCTTCCACATCATACTGTGAACACCAAGTGGTCTTCCAGGCTTTAAACCTCACTTGCTCATCCTCAGCCATCGATATTTTCAGCAAAAGCGGAAAGAACAGAAAGAATAATGAAAGGAGCTGTGTGAACCATGTTTTTTACATGGACTACTGTGAAGGTGGTACCTCTGTCATGTCTTTGTTGCTTATATTATTGTGGATTATTTTTTCATCCTAAAATGTTTTGACCTAAAGTCATCTCAGGTGCATCTTTGCATCTTCAGCCATCTCCAGTGTGCATCCATGTGTGGTAGGCATTTCTTTATTTTTTTTAATAGTACAGTTATTTGACTGATTAGGATCTAGTAAAGTGCCCTGTTTCCCTGTAGGTCTGGCATCTTGCTGGGTACCTTTTGATGAAAGCTACTCTTCTGGTAGCTTATAACTATGACTAAAATGATGGGATATCAAGGCCCTAGTATTTGTCCACTTCCTGCCTTCCCCCTACCCCTCTTTGACTTCAGAGATATCTGTAAATATCTGTAAATGTTCGTAAATTTTCAGACTTAGGTCAACCACTGTTGTTTGCCTCAGTGTTGACTATATCCATTCCTGAGATTGAGAGAGATGTTACTTGGAACTCCACCAGCACTTCTACTGCTCATTTTGCCATTGCAGAAGCATCATGATATCATGATTTCTTGAGAATTGTAGTCTTTATTCAACTATACATTTCTCTCATGTTTGGTGGCAAATGCTGTGTACAGGCAGGCCTTTTAAAGAAGTTGATTAATTAGTTGTTACTGTTTTTCTTTGAGAGGTATGCTTGTGCTGTTAGTACTGGTATTCTGGATGATTCTGTTTCCTTGTATTTGGTCTCATGCAAGTGCAGGATGTCACATGGCCAGCAACGGCCAACCATGTTTCCTTCTAAGAGATCAGATGTAGCCTGAGATGACTCGTAGTAACTTTATCAGTAGTAAGAATCAACATCATGGCCTTTTTAAAGACAAAAAAAAAGTGTCTTAGCGGTACCTCAGAAAAAGAGTTCCTCACCACACACCTGGAGTGCTGCTATGATGAGGAATATATATATGCCCTCTGTTAGGCTAGCCTTTCTGAGCTTGTCAGCCTTGGAAACCGTAGGAGTCTTTCTGATATTCCAAGGGAGAAGTTGTAGGAACATGAGCTCTGACCACAGAGGCAGATGGCCTCTGAAAGAAGAATACCCAAATTTAAGTTCCTTTCTTAAATAACCCAAATTTAAGTTCCTTTCTTCCCCTCTGAGGAGATTTCTTAGTGTAGCTGCTCATAGTGTAATGAGAAAGCAAGAAAAAGTACCATGAGTTTGGAAGGGATTTTTTGCCTGTACATGCACTTATTTTTGGTTTCCTTTTCCTTACTGGTGAAACCAGCTACCTTTAGTATGGCACAAAATTTTGAAAGGTTTTTTGAATGTGGAAGCAGCACAGAAGTCTTAACATCCCTACTGAAATCAATGGGAGTTAGTTACTGAAGTCAGTGAAATCAGGATTTAATTAATAATTTGTTGCCAGACAGCTGACTCTTTTCTTTGTCTTTCAAGATTATTATATGTTTCTGTATTTGCATATGTTATATATATACATACAAATACATATATAAAATAGAATTTTATACATATGTTACATGAATATGAGAGGGAACGCACATACGGCTGACACGTGATGCGTCTTGGTTTCCTTTGAGACCTGACTGTATGCTGGCCCTCTGAATGCCTTAGGACTTAAAGTTAATACGCAGTGAGAAGGCTCTAGTACGTCCCTGTGGACTTATGTGGTTTACGTTGGTAATTCACTGTAGGAGTGCAAATGATACAATGCTGAGTGACTCCCAACTTTCCTCTGGGTGTGGTGCTTGACAGATTGTTAAATTTCATGTTGGAAACCTTTTAGTAGGCTTCTTTCTACAATATTATTTACAAATTGCCTTGTTTGTCATTTGAGTGAAGTGTTATCATCCTTGCCTGGGATTTCCTTTATTCTCTTTCCTTGGTGGGGAGCAGAGAGGGACAAATTGAAGACAAAGGATGTGAATACATGATTAAGTGTCTGTCTTCTCATCTCTGCAGTTTCTTAGATGTAAGTTGTGTATGTTGATATTCACATTTAATGATTAGAACACTTAAGTTGCTTACAGTGTCAGAGGAGGACGTTAGAATTTCATGACTACTTCTAAATCCTTTTTTACTTAAAAGGGTTTTTATTTTGTATTGGGACAGTATGGTGAATAAAATGTATGGTTCCCACCCTCCTGTAGGAGGAATGTTAAAGGTAGTACATGAAACAAAAAATGAAGAGTAGAAACAAGCGGGACCAGAAAACACAGTGTGCAGTCCATTGATCCGTGTCGCCGCATACTCTTGTTCCTGGCATACACTGCATACTCAGAAGGGACGAGAGAAACCCAGATCCTTTTAGTCTGCGGAGGTTACAGTGTCCCAGGTGCAGTGCCAAGCGTCGTTTTATGGGTACAGGTTGCTGTGCTAAGGAGATGCGGCCATGCGTTATACAGAAGTCACCTAAAAAGTATGCCAGAACTCCAGGAAGGAGTGATGATGCATTTTTCAATTTTGCATAGTTTTCTGTAAAAAAAAAAAGAAGTGTATATAGGGTGTCTAAGAGGGAGTGAACTGAGCATTGTATAACCTCAGTTTCCTTAGGTACAGGCATTTAAAATAGCAAATACTTGGCTTATCTATAGCATCTTTACCATCAGGTAAATAAGCATTGCAGCATGCCTGTACATAGTTACATATTCTTACTTGAATTTTACATGTGGATAAACAGAAACACAAAATGAAATTATTTACCCAATATCCCATAGCACATAATTTGGAATTGAGGAGTAAGCATACCTCTTCACACCCACTTGCTTTTCCTAACCACCGGACATACATCCTCCCTACTAACTTTTACATGTCAAAGTACAGTTAAGCAAGTACTTAAGTATAGATTTCTCTTTAAAAAGTTATATTTTGTATCATTATTAACAGCCTGTTACATTCTGTACTGCTTCTTACCCAAAGGATACCCCCATAAGTAGGGAAATACAGTTGCTATTTGTGCACATGGCATATCATAAATGGGAGTAATTTCTGGAGTGAAATATAGAAAGCAGATTAACAGTGTAAAGTAACAGATTGCATGTCGTAGGACACTGGAGAGCAGATTGGGGAAGTGAGCAGTATCAACTGCCTAGATGAAACAGCAGTGTAAATTCACTAAGTGCTAAGTTTATATAAACTGTTATTTTGGTTGGAATGCAGGAGTCAATACCCACATTTCATGAAAAATTGTCAGCTAAAGGGGTATGTGATTCATTAAAAGTACTTAGTCCTTACTGAAATTTTCTACTTGGATCTGAAGGCCCCTTGCAAAAGAGAAAGTGCAGCATGAGTAGTGAGGGAAGACAGAACATGGTTGTGTTCCTGTGATGCTGTTGTAATAATTTCTAAGTTATTTAATGCTCAGTATCTGTTTCCTTCTATTTCAAGTACTTTTTATTTTTCATTTCTATCATATAAAACAGTTTTCTTCAGGATCAGGGGGAGAATGAACAATGTACGTTGTATACATGATGACTGTGCTGTCTTATGATGTTCATCTTCAGTCACAAGGTTGGACGACATAGTACCACCCATGGGTTATACCTTACTTCTCACTTAAAAAGATTAATTTTGTAACACCACTCACCCATGCTCAGGACTCTGTGTGTGTGTTAATGTATCTCTGTTGACATTTAGTTGCTGTGTTCGGCTTTGTTCTTAGTTCCTAGCAAATCAGCAGGCAGGAAACCAGGCAAACCAGTAAGATTTACTCAAGTTGCACCATTTTTAATCAATTTTAATCAATGCCTTCATTTGTCACGGGATACTATTGTTTATTCTGTTCACACTAAAAATGAGGCGCAGTCTGAACTTCATCACAGTTTCCACATAACGTAGGTTCAAAATTAGTATCTCTGTTTCTAAACTGGTAAAATCCTTTTGTGTACGGTGTGCAGGCACACTAGTGCGATTCCTGTAATGCATCTCCAAGATACTTGGAGAGCAGCATTGTTCCCTTTTTGTTACTAGAGACTGTTATGCATCATTGAGAATTTCTCAGCCTCTGCTAGATCAATTTACTAAGAATCTCCAAATTGTTTCTAAACTGTTTTCAAAAATAGTTGTATGATTGGTTAACGGCTTCCATGCCAGAATGGCTGGTACTACCTGATTTTTAGGAGTTGTAGTGGTAGGAATTTTATAATCTGTCTCTAAAACTGTGTAGGCTGTTGCTGCTGTTACCAGATGAAATGTACTGACTGTCCCAAGGGTTGTACCTCTGGGGATGGGTGGCAGGATCTTCTTGAAACGAATTTGTCTAGGACGTGAGGTACAATGACTTCTATAGTTGGAAAAAAAAAAGATAAAATCCAAACCAAACTAAATTCATTAACACTGGCCTTCTGATAATCCATCCTCTCCTTTCGTCAATCCCATTTGTTCCCAGTATGCCTGCTGTCCTCAGCATTTACTCATTGCCAAGGTTAATCTTTGTGCCTGCTACCTGGGTCTAATTTTCTTGTATGGGTCTATTGAAACACTCTTGGATTATTTCCCAGCTGGTTAGGTCCCTGTGGGAGAGCTGAGTGAGGAAAATGCACTGCTTAGTGTATAGAATCACAGAATCATTAAGGTTGGAAAAGACCTTTAAGATCATCAAGTCCAACCACCAACTTGACACCACCATGCCCACTAAACCATGTCCCGAAATGCCACATCTACACGTTTTTTAAACACAAGTGTAGCATATAAGTAACATGCCTGCAAAGTGGATGAGTTAAACTGTGTAAAGTTAAACCATATAACCTAAACTTTCATTTGCATAAAATGGCAAAATCTTAGAGCAGTTCCAAAACTGGATTACAGTTGTTTTTCTATGTTTGTTTTTGTGAGATCTAGTGATGGTAAAAAATTATATACAGCTAGGTTATCTGAGCTTTTGACATTAAAAATGGTGTTCTCAAAGCACCACACTAATAGCTAAAATTTCCTGTATTTTAAAATATATCTAGAACTATTAATTCGCGGTTGCTACTCCTTGTGCATACTCACATGGTTGGTGTGTGCTAAGAAAAAATACTTCACATTATGTGTAAAAACAATGGAATATGTGAGAGCCTTATGAAATCCAAATACTGTAAATAAACACCTTTCTAAAGTCCTGAAAATGCTAAATGCGTGTTCACCAGAACTTTAGCAC